>NC_092201.1:2832500-3132500 GCF_043641665.1 Enoplosus armatus | reverse complement strand
AGTCAGATGGTATGGAGGTGCATCTTGGGAAATGTAGGATCCAGTGTTTTTCAACCTCTTTAATCTGAGTCACGTATGTCCCCCAACTTTATGGAAGTGCAGTACTAAAGTGCTGGAGGACCCCTTTAAGTCTAGTATGGAAGCAAACAAGGGCCATAACAATCGAATAAATAATAAAATAGAATAATATTCAATTTTTAAAGCCAGTAAATACCTTGAAACATTTTGAATACTTACTACTTAATATTGAAAGACAATCATCAGCTGAATTCATGTTTTCATGAAAATTAAAATAGAATATTTTAAGGTGCCTGTGGGGTTTTTTGAAATAGTATTTTTTGGAAAACACATCAACATACACTTCCTCATTTTGATATAGCACCCGTCATCTACCAAACTTCCCTATTTGTGTTTG
The DNA here is from genome assembly GCF_043641665.1 of Enoplosus armatus. Classification (NCBI taxonomy): domain Eukaryota; kingdom Metazoa; phylum Chordata; class Actinopteri; order Centrarchiformes; family Enoplosidae; genus Enoplosus; species Enoplosus armatus. The sequence goes on along the minus strand of NC_092201.1, from coordinate 3,132,085 downwards.
AAAATCAGAATGTCACAATCTTTTCGAAACATCTGCAGTGAGCTGGGATAAAATTAGGGTTCCTATTTTTATTTTTAAACTACTGGATACTGGAACAAAATATTGATAACTGGCAGCTTCATTTGGATGTCACACAGTGAGTTTCCTTGTATCATTACGTGACATATAACACACGTAACTCTACCTATTTAAGTCTCTACAAATACAGCACAGTAACATGTTCAATCCTAATTTACAGTAGGAAACACAGAAACAATGACGTGATATCCCTACATGTGAAAACAGAAGTCAGCTTTAATGCGACACATATGAGATAAAAGAACAAAAAGGAACAAGGCTACCTTCTTGGCAGAAACACGTGAAGAATCCAAAGCCACATTAATAAAGGCAGCAGAGGAATGCTCGAGGGAGGAGTCTGCTTCATGTATTTCTTTTCTTTTCAGATAAGACATTGTTTTCAGCGTGACTCACCTTGGTGACAGAAACAGGGCAGATCTGGAGCTGCTCCCGCGGAGAAACCATCTCCAGCTTCATCCCCGTCTTGAAGGAGTGCTTAGGCAGGTCTACATGGTCCTGACACAGTAAAGTCAACACTTTTAGACAAATGTGCTCCACTTTTTTGTTAATGCACACACATGCAAGACAATGTAGGTCACGCAAACCCTGCTGGGTGGGCATGTAATGAACGAGGCAAAGGATTATTCCCTCTGTAGTAGTTAATGAAAAGGTGGATGAAGCATCATCTCTGGGTGGTGGTGATCATTAGACCAAAATAAATAGGAATTCTTGCTTTTTTTGTGTCTAGTGCTGTGACGTCTTTTATTCCTGGGATTTGATGATGAGGTTTGCCTCTCTGGAATTAGTTTGTTTGATCAGCCCCCGCATGCAAACACCCGGTTCTTCTTCTGTTATGCGAATACCCACCACTTCCTGTATGACGTACATTTTTGTTTTGTTTCAGGAAAGACGTACGGTAACAGACGGCGGGTGTGTCGACAGTTCGGGCTGCGCGATTTTGAAGGAAATGAAAAAATAATGATTTAACAATTTTCTCCAAAGATTCTTGTGGGAACCGTTTTTAAAATAAAACCAAACGTTGCTTTTGTAATCTCGCTTGGTTTGCTTGTCAGGTTTGGTGAAGCAGTGTGTGTTTTGTTTAACGAGACTTGTTTCTGTTGTTCTAGTTCAGGAGTGTTTGTTTTTGGATCTCCTTTCTAATGCAAATGATGGCAGAAGAGCCTTGTATGAATGAAAGTGCATAAGAGCACAATTTGAAAGAGGGATTTTAATTGTTGAAGCCGAAAAACATGAAAACAGCATGATGTATTACTGAACACTTAATCCTTATACAACTTAAATCAGTTCAATCATGATTTACCCTGTGACGCTTTAAGTTTCCTAGATATAACTTCGTAATTTGGAGGTAATTATGGGGGGGGGGGGGCGTTCAGTTGGTACAGATCCAGTTAATTGCTTGTGCAACTGAGAGTCTATTAGTGCACAGCAGGTTAGCTGAACATACAAAAATTTACCTTCAAACAAGTCTACAATTCAACATACAGCCTAGGAGATATTTACTTGGGTTTAAATGGAGCTTTTCCTTCAAGAACGTTCCGATTTTACTCATAATTGGTACCAAATTACATAATTCTTTCAAGGAAATTACAGAACAGTAAACTATTGCGTTCACTTATTATCTCAGTTTCATATCATAAATCAGACGCAGACAATAGAGGTGATGGTAGCAACAGAGCAGCTCATCTCACCCTGGTGGTCCTGCAGTCTGGCTCTGAGCCAACACACACACACACACACACACTGTGTGGAGAGCAGAAGTGTGTGTGCGTGTGTGTGTGTGCGTGTGTGTGTGTGTGTGTGAACTACAGCAACTCACCTTGAACACCTCGAGCGGCAGCGGACTCTTCTGTCCGTTGAGTCGAGCGTCCTCCAGAGCCTCCTGCCAGTCAGGGGCGCTCTTCAGAGACCGGAGTCCTGCAGAGGAAAGATGAAAAGTTCATCCTGTCTCACTGACACCTTAAGAGGGGTGTTCAAATACATGAAGTCAACGTTTTTTAACTGCTGACATGATGGGAATACCTTGTGTAAACCGGCAATTGTTACGGATCAATTTTAGTTATCAAGATTTTAATGACGACTCTTACTGTGCTATTACTTTAAGTTACATTAACTCCTGATTTTCCCTTTAAATTTATACTTAAATCTCTTTAAATTTACAAAAAAACACTGACATTATTCAACATTTAATCTGGATCTGTTTGGTGCTAACACACTGCATTGTTGTTTTTTTAAGTCCTCCAATATTAAATCTATTTGAGTTTTGACTCTTCGGTCGGACAAAATAAACAATCTGAAGATGCCGCCTTGGATTTTTATAGACCAAACTATTAGGAGATTAATCAAGAAAATACAAAGCAGGTTAATTTATAATAAACATAGCTGCAGCCCTGATTTAAAGATAATATCACCACTTAATGTTGGGTTAGTTTCAGTGGAAGAATATTTGTATTGGCTTTCAGAAACAATAGCATTTCTAATAAATCACTAAATAAAAACAAGATAAAATGGCTCATTAAGTATCATTGTGTTTCTCACACACTGTAATTAAGTTGTGGCAAAATCAAAGCTCCCCCTGCAGCAGTTTCAGGCCGACAGTAAATGAAAAGGTGTGAGCAGATCAGAGGATCACCTGTGGGCGGTTCTAAGGTGAGACGGTTCTCCAGAGCCCAGCCGAGCGGGCGGAGCCTGACATCCAGGTAGAACAGCCAGGTGTCCTGAGCCTGATGGTCGTCAGACAGGCCGGCGTAGCGGAGACGGAGCCTCCCTCCGACGTTCTGGATCACTCGGACGGGCCAGTACAGCAAGGGGTCTGAGACGTCCTGAAGCTCCAAGACCGAGTCCTCGACGATCAGATCCACGGTGTTCTTACCTCTCAGAGGCTGAGAGAGACGCATAGGGAGAGTTTTCATTCATTCTAAAATGTCTTGGACACAGAGATCATCTCATTGGTTCACTGGTTAAGTCAAACCTCAGAGGGCGGAGCCTCTGTTATTCTTTACAGTACGAGCCGTGGAAACAAAAGAGGAAGTTGAGGTTATACAGCCTGAATAATAAAGCTATTAGCCGAGCTAATAGCTTTATTCTCCTGGTTCAACCGCACCAGACCACACAGATATCCAGGTGTGGATATCTTACTTGCTTAGAGAAAGTATTAGTAGTAAGTAGTTATGAAAATGTTTCAGTCTACAGACGATCAGTTTTAAAGATGCAGGTTTTCTTTTTTGCACCCTTTTTTAAGCGCTTTCTTTTTGCATCAGTGGGTCTTTTCTTTCTGGTGTGTGCTATTCTGTGCTTGTTCAGTTATATATAAACAGCCAGATTGGTATCAATATTGTCATGTGACCCTCCGCCGCCTCGGTTGCTGAGGGGTTAAAGGGCCCTTCATGAACCCAAGTGTCCTTTGTTGCATGTCACTCCCCATCTCTCTCATCTTCCTGCTGCCCGTTTTCACGAAATGCCCACAATGTTTCAGTCAGATAGTGACTTAGGTCATAACAGTCAGTTGTGCTGCATATTACAGTGAACTAAAAATGAAAAACATCCCTTTTATTGCAGGAAGGATTCACACAGAGTCTAAAAAAACAACCAAGTCATGTCCAAAATGTGCCTCTGCTGCATCCTATTTAGCATTTTACAACAACAACTACAAAAAAAAAGCATATTCAGTGAGGAGAAATCACACTGTTAAAATTTGATTTGAGTTGTTTTAGAATTGTAGAAAATAAGATTGTTGATTCGTACGTATTTGATGAGATAATGTCAACGTGAAGACACTCACCCCCTCCAGCAGGTTGGCCGGTGCCGTCCTGGAGCCGGTCAGGTCCTGAACGAGGAACTCTGTCCAGTCGCTGTATTTCTCCTTGATGGCTGCAAAGAGACAAAAAAGAAAAAAGAAAAAGAAAAAAAGGACAGAGCCGAGACTGAGAAACACACAGACAATCAAAGTGTGGAAAGTGAGCACGCTGTTGTGTTTGTGTGTTGCAGTGGAGTCACCAGAGAACTGCATGCATGAGTAAGTGCATGCATATACACACACAAACACACAGCATTTTACTAAACAAGTTGTTCACGGCAGATACTGTTTTTTTTATGTGATGTGAAGGGCTTTAACAATGAATGTCTCAGAGTTTGATCATTTTTATGCAAAAGAAAGTGAGAAAAAATTAAATATTCAGTGTTTTTTTCCCCCTGGAAAAGCCTTGATGGCTTCATTCACACAGCAAAAATTAATGCTCAATTCTGATTTATGGCTGGGATCCGATATATTTTTAGGTTTTCGTATGCAAAAGAAAAGTAAGAAAAGACGTCACATCTGGCAGGTTTCTGCAGAAGTAAACACATCAAAATGAAAAACACTGACTGATGTCGTGTTGAACGGTGTCATTTAAATGATAATGTGCAGAATAACAGCTGCTACAAAATAAAACAAAGCTAAAACTTTTATTTATGGCTCTTTGTGGAGCAGTAGTGGCTATTTCGGTGCAGAGATGCGAGATCAGTGGTGGGAACAGAAACAGGTTTCATTCAGAATTTCAGATATCAAAAGGTCATCAGGTGACGTGTAACTTCCTCTGCGAGCAGTAAATGGTGCATGAATTCAAAATGACTGTTGAGGCGGAGGTCACGCTGCCACAACAATTAGGTTTTGTGTCAAGACCACATATGACAGCAGCCCCCCCATCAGAATTTAAAAATGTCAGATTCAGGTCGACATTAAAGAACAAAAACATACGTTACATACCTACAGTAGATGACTAAGATTAGCAGAACTAAAATGTATTCATGTTAGGGCTTTCCTCACATTTGTCATGAAATCTGAAAAGGTGTTTCTAACATTTTGTCCACCCCATTTATATCAGAGGGTAGGTTAAATATCAGAAACACCTCTCTGTATAATGCAATACAGTTCAACTACAAACAGTTGAATCAACACGTCTAAAAACTGTTTCAACAAATACTGAACATTACAGCCCTCATAAACGTTGGATTTATAGCAGGACTGTTGTATTAGTTTGAGCCAGACGTACCTAATAAACTGGCAACTGAGTGCAAGTTGTACCACTTATGGGCATGTCCTCTGCAGTCGGTCTCAATCTGCTCTTTTAAAAGAATCTTTACGGCTCATAATCAGAAAAACTGTCACAAGTCACAAAAATGAGGCCTTGAAACCTGATTTGAACTTGGACACTGTGCGACTTGACTCCCTTTAACTTATCTGTAACTTAAATATCTCCGCCTTGTCGCGCATATATCTAATCTTATATCTAAGTTCTCAAGTTAAATTCTGGAAAAATAAACAAGACAGACCCTTTGCAATGAAGCTGACCTGGTCTCAGTTAACATATTGTAGCTTCCAGAGACCTGAAAGGCTGAAGACTTGAGACTTGGTCTTACGACTTGACCTATAATATAATAATAGATAGAGTTTTTGTCCCTGAGGCAGCCTGGTGTGCAGTCGATACACGTTGCTGTGTCCTAATATTTTGTGGACAGAAACGTTTAACCTTGTGGGAACCAGCTTTTCGTCTCCGCACAGGAGGTGAATCCCCACAGTGTGACCAGTTTGAGCAGATTTGTGTCCCTACAATGTGACCAAGAACACACACATGCTCGGTGGACCCCGGCCTCATGCTAAAAAGGCCAAGCAGATTTGCATGGGGACATGTGGTTATTGTCTGCTTCCTGTTTCCCACAGTGCAACAGAGTTATATAATTCCTGCGTTCGTGTATCTTTTCATTTGCCTCCTGATATCAGCCTCCTGTTTATCCCTCCTCCCCCCCAAAAAACACAGAGCTTACATTCCAAGGAATTCAGGGAAGATGCTGAGCGGCCTTCAGTGTCCTGCATATTTTTCCTGTTAGTCACAAAAAAACAACCTCCGCTAACTCCGACACTTGTTGCAGTCACTGAAACGTTGCCAAATGAGTCACAGTTACAGAATGACTACAACTCGCTGTGTGAACGGACATTCCCTGCAGCAGCAATTAGCATCAAGCTGAAGTGAAAGGGAAATGTAGTCCTGAAACATCCTGCACGTAATGAAAATAGGTTCTGAATTTAGGTTGTGTGATGTGGTTTTATAAGAGCTAACATTGTTTTTGTTCTGTTTTATTTGGTGGGTGTAAACTTCCACTGTAAAGAGAGCACGTTCGTCTATTTACCATCAAGATCTTATTTGTATTTTTTTTGGCATTTCCAAGTCTTCAGTAAACAGCTGGAAAACAAAAAACAAAACATAAACTACAAGCTTTTTTTTTATAAGCAAAAGTGGGCATTTTAAAAAGTTTATATCACTAGAGGACAAGTTTAAATAATGAAAAAAAAGATGTTTATTTCACAACAGTATTTTAAAGTAGTTCTCAACTGAGATGTTTAAAAGGGTTTTTTTTGCTCCTGCTGCATATCTCCTACTTTAGAACTCGTTACCACACTCACTTTTATTTTGACATTTTTATGCTTTCAGTGCTTGCCATTCAGAGGACACTTCAGCTACTTTCAGTGACAACACTTCAACTGATTACAGTTGCTTTTAACACTTTAAAGTGTGCTTCAAATGAAGTGCTTGTCACCGCGTCCTGCAGTTTCAGATTCTGACAGACAACCAGCTGATTGGCCAGAGATGAAAGTAGGCAGGAAATGATTCAAACTATTTCTCCCACTTTTTCTTGTGTACAAATGTCTGCACCGAGAATGCCTTCGAGGAGAGGCCGTCCTATTATCTAAGTGTTGCATTTACCAAAGCAAATAAAACATTAGAGGCCTTATCTCTCTAGTAATTAATCATGAGAAAAGATCTCACCGCTGTCAAAATAAAGAATTTGCTGTGGCAATAAACAGGTCCAAGTTGTTACACCTGTTACTGGATGTTGTAATTATGACACACAGAAGTTATAATTACCAGATAAGATGGCGCAACGTGCTTCCATAATTATCCATATTTGTACAATTAATGACGTCCCCGCAAATGTTTACTGGATGGCTAGTGCGAGTGATGTAACCACTGCAGATTACAGATCTATTACACATCAACATATTCCCACAAGCCTTCTCTCTCTCTCAATATGTAAACATTTAACATTTACATTAACGTTTTCAAGCTCTAAATATTAACATATAAGGAGAAGACTGTCAAACATCCCCACTAACTTCAACATTGTGTGGTTCTTTAGTTTGTTTTGGAAAAGAGCTTTAAAACGTTCTTATTATAGTTAGTATAATCCCTTTTTAAATCAGAGGTTTGAGTAAATATAGCCGACAGTTAACTCCGCAGAGGCTGCTCAGGATTTTAAATACATAATTGACTTATGAGACCAAATCAATAAATCCTCCAGAGGCTCCGGACTCCAGGAGTCAAGTCAAATCAACAACTGTGGAATTTGCTGGCGAATAAATCAAATTGTTTTCCCGAGAAGGTGAGTGTGAACGGCGAACGCCTCTGCGACCTGGACCCTCTGAACGCCTGTTTAATAATAGTGTTTTTTCCTGTGAGACTGTTTTCTTCCATTGCTGCTGCTGCTGCTGCTGCTGGACTTTGTAAGTGCACACACACACAAACACACACACACAAACACACACACACTGTATACACACTCCTCTGTTGATCTCGGGTGTGCAGAAATAGATAAACTATTTTTACAGATCCTGCCGAGATTAGTCATGAAGCCATTTAGAGCTCAGCCGAATGGTAGCAGCAGAAGCTAAAACATGCAAACTTCCACCTCCCCCCCCTCCTCTCTCACTCCTTTTCTTACCTTCTCCCCCCTTTTCCCTCCCACAGCTTGCAGTTTCATTATACTGTAGTGCTTTTTTTTTTTATATAAATAATGATCTATTTTTCTTCATTTCCATCCCAAAGGCAGCAGACATGTAGAGGTGAAAGCCTGACTTTCACATAACAATAAGTGCATAATTAACCTTGAGGGAGGAGATCCTCAAAACACCCCCCCCCTCTTCCCTGATACCACTACACTATCCCTCCCCCTCTCCTCTCCCTCCTTCTCCCAGAGGCCCAGGCTGCAGCAAAGCTGGCTGGAGTCTCCAAGCAAATATCTGGCATAAAAAAAACAAATATAAATTTACATGTATGAAACTTGATATTTGCATATTCTGCCAGCTCCTCTTCCCGATAAACAACCCCGGCTCTGTGCACGAGGCTTATTCAAAAGCTTTGCTTCAGACAATCAGTGTTATAATTAAAGAAGAAAAATCGTCTCTGTGTTTTCAGCCACGATCACAGCAGTGCAACAGATTCTAATCAGAGTTAATGGGAGCAAATTACGCTCGATTCCCCCTCTGTCTTATCCAGTCATTATGCGCTGGCATGGAGATGAACAGCCCCGAACGCAACAAGGGTAGAAAGCCAAGTCAGTTCAAACAATTACCTACTTCCACTTTAACTGATGGGCTTTCCAAATAGGCTATGAGCATAATGACTGCGGCACGCTGGCGCATGTGAAATGTCACACGGCGCAATTTGTGTGTTTATTGGGAGACGTTTCGCCGTTGTGTTTGGCTGAATTATACCCGGTACAGTTTCAGGCGCCATATTGTTAACATTTTTATAGCCCCGTTCATGACAGGGCAGGGGATGTTAGAGCAATTTGTGTAAATACGAATTACCGTAGTGATGTGTTTGTGGTAAGTAGCTAAAGAGGCCCACGGGAACACATAGTGAAGATGTGTGTGTGGGTATTATTGTGTGTGTGTGTGTGTTTTGACTGCCTTTGATTCTGTTCTCCATTCATGAGAAACCTACTCAAGTGGCATACTACTGAAAAATGAATGAATAAATGAAGCCTAATTAAATCACACCGAAAGGAAAACGCACGCACTCGTTATAATATCTACAAACACAGTCACATTGTGAGGTTGTGCAAATCTAGAGGTTACAGCGGGACGGGTTTGAAATGTGACCCAAACTAGAGCGGCCTGTCACACTGACTGACTGACCACCTTCATTTAGCTGTTAATAAGGTGTTGTGTCTTACTATACTGACGCTAAACTACAGGTTACTATACTGCAGCTAAGCTACTATACTGCAGCTAAACTACTATACTGCAGCTAAACTACTATACTTTAGCTAAACTACAGGTTACTATACTGACACTAAACTACAGGTTACTATACTGCAGCTAAACTACAGGCTACTATACTGATGCTAAACTACAGGTTACTATACTGCAGCTAAGCTACTATACTGCAGCTAAACTACTATACTGCAGCTAAACTACTATACTTTAGCTAAACTACAGGTTACTATACTGACACTAAACTACAGGTTACTATACTGCAGCTAAACTACAGGCTACTATACTGACGCTAAACTACAGGTTACTATACTGCAGCTAAACTACTATACTTTAGCTAAACTACAGGTTACTATACTGACACTAAACTACAGGTTACTATACTGCAGCTAAACTACTATACTTTAGCTAAACTACAGGTTACTATACTGACACTAAACTACAGGTTACTATACTGCAGCTAAACTACTATACTGCAGCTAAACTACTATACTTTAGCTAAACTACAGGTTACTATACTGCAGCTAAACTACAGGCTACTATACTGATGCTAAACTACAGGTTACTATACTGAAGCTAAACTACATGTTACTATACTATACTGAAGCTAAACTACAGGTTACTATACTGATGCTAAACTACAGGCTACTATACTGATGCTAAACTACAGGTTACTATACTGACGCTAAACTACATAAACTACAGGTTACTATACTGCAGCTAAACTACAGGCTACTATACTGATGCTAAACTACAGGCTACTATACTGACGCTAAACTACAGGTTACTATACTGACGCTAAACTACAGGTTACTGTACCGACGCTAAACTACAGGTTACTATACTGATGCTAAACTACTATATTGCAGCTAAACTACAGGTTACTATACTGATGCTAAAATACTATATTGCCGCTAAACTACAGGTTACTATACTGCAGCTAAACTACAGGTTACTATACTGATGCTAAACTACTATATTGCAGCTAAACTACAGGTTACTATACTGCAGCTAAACTACAGGTTACTATACTGATGCTAAACTACTATATTGCAGCTAAACTACAGGTTACTATACTGCAGCTAAACTACAGGTTACTATACTGCAGCTAAACTACTATATTGCAGCTAAACTACAGGTTACTATACTGATGCTAAACTACTATATTGCAGCTAACGTGCAACTCCTCAAAAATGGGAGTACAGCAGCTGTGGAGATACCACATCGAGAACACAAGAATTGTGATTGGTCTGCATGTGTTTTTACTGACTCTGTTGCCGTGAAGAAAACAAACAAGCAAAGCTCCGGTTACACGGCAACGACTGCATGACAATAGTCTCCTATTCAGTAGTGAGACAAGGCAAAGCTTTCCATCATCTCTCTCTACTGCAAGGTTGATTAAACGAACGTGAACACAGCAGAGATCAAACAATTAGCTGATTATTCAACGAGTCGATCTGCAACGATAAACATGACAAATATTCTTTTGTTCCAGCTCCTCGTTTGTGAGGATTTTCTGCTCTTCCTTCTTTTATCTGATACTGAACTGAATATTTTGGGCTTTTGGACTGCAATTTGAAGCCAGTGTCCTTAGGAATTAAGGACTTTTTAACCATTTTATAGATCAAATTATTACTCAGTTAATCAAGAAAACAATCTCCGCATGAATTGATAATGACATAATCGGCTGAGACTCAGGAGGCAGAGCGGGTCGTCCACAAATCAAACTAATTAGTGGTTCGATCCCCGCCTCCTCATGTCCACATGTACCTCAAGTTGCTCCTGTCAAACACTGATAATGTACACATGGTGTTGTGGTGGTGCTAACCCAACACTTAACTCATTTCCCACCAGAGCTATCAATGCACAATGCTTCAGGGTTCGGGGATCACACCCAAACTAAAGCAGCCTTTTGTATCTTTCTCGCCACAAAGCTATTGTCAGCCTGAATGCAGCCAAACTCTGGCACACAGAGCAGAGCAGATAGACAGGTCTATCTCAGAGCATCATCTCCAGCATGCTCTGGCAGGAAGCAGTGTGGTGAATTCATTATGCAAATGATCTCTGTTGGGATCTGTTCAGCGAGCGGCTTCCTTGCCACATGACCAAACTTGTGATGTCGCTTTAAAAGGCTCTTTACATGAATGGATGAATGTGTCCTACACTTGCACACGAGAGACTTCACAGCAGCAACTCCACTCTGTCTGAACAAGCTGAGCCCGACCAATGTGGTATTTCCAAAATACCATAAATATGTATAGTAGGTTGAATTATGTTCCCTCTGTCTAAATTTAACCTTTTGGCTTGCCTGCCAGAATCTCATAGAGAAAAAGGTATATTTAACATCTGTTTTTGCTCCATTTTTCATGCCATTTCCTCTTTAAAATCTAATAATCTTTATAATAAATACACAAAAACAGGTTCTTTATTTTCATCTTAAACCTATAAATTTGTAATTTAGCATGACGTGAGTTAACATATGAAGAGTCTAATAATCCAACTGCAGGAGGGGCGTTGAGTCATTATAGGTGGGGAGGGAAAATCAACAAAGTTTACCCTTTTAAACTGTCTTTCAAATTACTTTTTAATTTCTAAAACTGAGCAAATTAGGCAACAGCAAAGCTCGCGGCGCTGCAGGTTCATGCTAACGGAGACTCTGATTAAGACAGGTGCTGAAAAGCTCTGCTGAACGCATCAGTTAGCAGAGGAGCATCTGAAGTGGAGGAGACTGTGTGTGGGTGAGTTTCATGAGTGAGTCAGCGAGTTTGACGAGGGATTTAGGTGTGTTTGTTTTATGTGGTTTGTCAGATTGAAGCAATTGTTTAAATCAATCTGAATTCAGGTTTTGCACCTTCTCCTGAACTGGGAGGGGAAACAAATCCTGGTGAGATGGTTACTGAAAGGGAGGGAGGCCTGTAAATTTGTCAACATTTTGGGGGTTTTGAAATCCACTGTGCTACTGCTTAATGTACACGCCATAGTAAAACCATCTGAAGATCTCAGGGTGGAAAAATTACAGCCCCTCAGTTTCATGTCACCAGATTTTTAGTTAAATTGACTCTTACAAATCTTTTCTTTCATTCTGTAACAATGACGGGTTTGTGTCCCGTGTGAAACCAAAAGCCAGCGTTGACTTATTATTTTAACCCAAACCATGATCTTTGTCTAAACCTAACCAAGTAGTTTTGGTGTCTAAACTGAACCAAACTGTGACTATTTCCACATGTTAATGTGGCTTTCTGGCAGAAAGGCCTGAGGCCTGCCAGTGTTTCTTTATTAACTGGTCCCTCGCCTCGTGTCCTCTTGCAAAAGTGGCCCCCGGGCAAAGCAAGTTGAGTATTCCTGCAATTCACAGTGAGTCCTAAAATGTAGTTTTACAACATTTAGTCTGGGAAGTCTCAACAAAGCACCCTGCATAATGTAATTCAACATTTTTCTAAACATTTTTATATTAAAAAAACGAATGTTTTCCATTGATTGAACTGGCTCCTTATCAGAGACAGCGCACGTTTAGCTGTTTCAGACTGGATCAAACGTCAGCAGTTAAAGGTTTCTGGCCAGTTTGGTGACGCACGTTGATTTTATCTGCTAACGACAATTTTACACTCGGCAGGTCTTTAACTCGTGACCTCTCTTCGCTTCACACTCGCAGACTTTTCTGATGCAGGACGCAGTTTGTTTGTTGCACAGGAGAGGAGGCCTGTTTATCAAAGCATCACATTTGTCACTGAGCTGCTGCGTTTTGCACTAGTTATCATACGAGCACAGCTTGGTCTTACTGGAGCAGGCACTAACAGTGTGTGTGAGTGTGTGTGTGTGTGTGTGTTATCACTCTGCTAAGACACACTCACTCAGCTAGAAAAGGAGTCACATGCAAGAGGAGGCAAGGCATGACAACTGAGCTGTGTGAGGACATTTCCTGTAGAGAGGTCATAGGAGGAAGGAGGAGGAAGGAGGAGGAGGAGGAGGAGGAATCACACAGTACATGCAGCTCTGAGGCCTAACGTTGACACAGTGTTGAGTTCATGTTAGCCACTAGTGAGCCGGGCAGGCGAGTTAGTCAGAGGCACTGTTAGAGCGGCTTACCTTTTCTTAGGTAAATGTTATCTGAGAAACAAACAAAAAAAAAACAAAAAAACAAAAAAAGGAAACAAATAAAACAGGTAACTGTAACACAGGTGTAAGCACTCAAAACACACACACTCCCTCTTTACTCTGCGCTCATATTCCTGCTGACTAAGCACACACTCACACACACGGAAATGTGCATAACATGATGCAAAGCCTTGAAATGAAGTACTTTTTTTTTTTTTTCACAAATTGACAGTGTCTTGCAGAAGCCTCTTCAGGGAACACTGAGCTGCCTTCGTTACATGATTTAAGCTCCAGTTTGCATCATTAAACATGCGGCGGTGTCAGCTGTCAGTCATCATTAAAAGAAAAAAGGGAAGGCGTTTGAAATATGAGTTTTCCGAGAGGCGCGGGAAGGGACGGTTAATGGAAGCTCAGTCAGTTAAAACATAATTTAGCGAGTTTAAAAATACGACTTATTTCTTAATTAACTTCAGCTTTTCTCAACTTATGATCAAACACAAGTATGATGGATAGAAAAGTGTACTGAAGTAAAACACAATATCTCATTCAGACACACAAGAGTAAAAGTTGTTTTAAAGTTATTTTTAGTATTTTGAGTTGTTGGGATGATGTAAATCTGATCGAACTTACTATCGAACTGAGTGAGTCTTTCTTATATACTACTTACTTCCTCTGACAAATATGTTCTTAATGTGCGTTATCTTTATGGCATGGCTGTTTTGTTTATGCCTGACAGGGAGATTATTTTATTTTGGATCAGATGAAGATGAAAGGAGGTCGGGGGGGGGGGGGCTGGACATACAAACCTCAGGACATTAAAGACCCGGATGTGAAAGTTAGATTTACACGGCTGAAACTAACGTTGGTAAACTCAAGTTAGGATTGTTGTTTTGGTTAAATACTGATGAAGTGCTTTGCGTCAGCGTTGACTTTATTTGCCACAAGCGAATATTTTAGGCAAAACAAATAAAATGTGTTGACAGTGAACATTTTGCAGATACATTCAATTTAAACGTTTCCCTGTTATGTACATAAAAATTGTAATATACAAAGCATTATGGTTCCTATTGATGTATTTGCACATTAAAATGTTTTGTATACGAATGAGACGAAGTTACTTTACTAAACATCAAAGTTTCATTTAACAGCAACAATTTGATCATTTGCTAGTTTTTAAAATACTTTTTTGAAAGAAAACACAAAGTAGAGCCACATTAATCATCTCTGCTGAATGTAAACATATTAAAAACTGCACACCTGAAGAAACTAATACTAAATCCTGTTGGACAGACAAACAGTCTTTGTTTGAAATTTGATTGGCAACGATTTTGAAATTGGTTCCAGTTTCTTAAATGTGAACATTTGCTGGATTTCTTTGTCTTCTATGAATGTAAACTGAATATCTTTGGGTTTTGAAGTGTTAGCTTGGGCTTGTGGAGATCGTGATTTTTTATCGACATTTCTTTGCTTTTATGGACGATTAATGGAGAAAACAATAATTACTTGCAGCTTTTCCTCACTCGTATCATGTTTGGTGACTTGTAACACAAAAGCAAAACGAGCAGAAGAAAAAGCTTCTCTGCTGCGATATTGAAAGCAAAGTCAATCTGTTGTTTCCCTGCTTGATGGATAATCCTCTGAGACGTGAATAAAGCAGCTTGTGAATACAGACATTTTATAAACCATCTGCTGCTGCAAAAAAAGAGGAAGTCGGTGAAAAGACCGGCGCTGAGTGAAAAGGACATAGTGTGTGAGGGCGAGGACACCCGAGTCAGGTGGAAACATATCCAGGTCGTCTCCACAACAACAGAGGCACGTGCTATCCATCAGCGGGGAAGTGTCGAGAAAAATAAATGGTCTGAACAAGGCCGGGGACGGCGAGTCATCTATCTGAGGGCCGGCTGCAGGTGGAAATGTCTCCTCTGTAAAAGCTTTGGAAAAGTTGAGACACTGTGAGGGTGACAGCAGGAGGAACGGCTGCTGGAGAAGCTCAGGACGACGCTTTATTTCAGAGAGGTTGAGACCCGGCGTAGAAGAGGTTTTAGAAAAGAAGGCCACCCGTCTTGCATTCAGCCTGGCTGAGTTGTGATGGAGAGGGTTTGAAGTGTCAGTTAGATAAATGGCAGTTGGGCCGTCTTGACAATCAAAGCTCTTTGAGGGAAACCTGTCTTTCCACTCACTTTGACCTTAACGCACAAAGACTCACATCAACAACTCCCATCGTTAAACTTTGCTTTGAAAGAAATTGACTCTTCTCAATAGAAGTGTTTTTGTCCTTTCATGCCAAAGATTTTAAGGTTTTCAATCAGATTTCTTTACATTCAGGATGGAAAAACAAAGTCTGCACTCACAATCCCATGAAATTAGATTAAATACTTGAGCATAATATTCTCTCTTTTAATTCACCATTTCATATTTGCGTATGATCATTGCGAGACAAAATATAATTATAAAGCTCATCATTTTCATTTTTTAACAGATGTTTGAAAATCTGGTTTGCTTCAAAAATAGTTGTTTTAACAGGGAACCCTGGTGACCTAAAGGTTACAGCGCCAACCACGAACTGCAACGTCCCCGGTCCAAGTCGAGATGTCAGTCTCCATCTTTCTGATATTTTATGCTTAAAAAAGGCAGAAGATGCCCCAAAAAAATTGTTAAGTCAAGTCAGGTTTATTTATATTGCCCAAAATCCCAAATCCCAGTATGTAAGTTTTGTTTTCTTTATTTTACTTGTTTTCCAATGTTAAATATAAACATAGAAGCTGAAAATAAAGAGCCTTTAATGAAGTATAATAAATCTCTGTACCCTCAGTCGATATTGATTGATTGTATCATGATACAAAAAGCACTGTGTGTTGCTTAGTAACATTAGTTCATGATTCTGTTGACTTCATGACTGAAACAAGGAAAGTGAAACCTTGTGTTTTTAACTGTTTTCCGATTGGTTCCTTTTCCATTGTATTCATGATAAGAGCTTTTATTTATTTATTTCACATCAGAGACCTCATGCCCTTTCAGTGAAGTCCATTTGATGTGTGAATTAGCTGATATTGATCTCTCCTTGTCAAGTGCGAGTAAAAGACCAGGTTCAGGTTCGGGCCCGTGTCAAAGGTTTTCTTCCTACCTTCAGGGGGCATGAGGGTCTTGTTGTTCTGGGTGCACCAGCCCACCGGGTGCAGATCGGCTGTCATGACGTCGCACCAGAAGTCGGCCTTGCGGTCGTCGCCGTAGCCGCTGAAGCGCAGCAGCAGCAGCTGGCCGCATGTGGTGATGATGGTGGCCACCCAGTACGTGTCTGGGCTGCTCTTATTGGCCACTTCCAGCTTCATACCAGGCTGGAAGCTGCTCTGCAGGCTGATCTCCACCTGAGGGGGGCACGACAGGACATCAAAGGAATATTCTGTCTTTTGTTTTTACAGCCTTTTGTAGTTTTTAAGTTATAATAACATTTTACTCAGCAAGCAGCAGGAACACAATGGATCAGACAATCACAAGTTTTGAACAAAAAGATAGTAGTGAGCTGCATTTGGGGGAATATGCAGCTCAGGTGGATATCTCCATCACTGGCACTACTGTTTTAGATTGTTTTCTCCTTTGCTTTATGGAAAAGCAATACCAAATTGCTGTAGTACCCCTTTAATATTCCACTAAACTACAGCAGTTAAGAAATCTTTGAAAAATGTGTCACTTCTGATAATCGTGTAATTATATAAGTCATTTAATGCCTAACATTTGCTGGCTCCGGCCTCTCAAATGTAAGGATTTTTGCTTATTTTCACTATTTTTTATTATTTGAAACTGGATATTTTTGGGTTTAGGACCGTTTTCTGGATAAAACAAGCATGTCGGAGACGTCCTTTGGACTCTAGGAGACTGTGATTGTTTTTTTTAAGGGTTTTCCACTGAAGAAAAGAATCAAGAGATTGATAATTGCAGCCCCAATCATGAGAACCAAAACCAAAAATAATATCTAGTCTCATATCACAATATTTTACTGACAGTTTTAGCAGCAGGTGAGTAATTTTGAGATTTTTCGTTTTAAGTATCGACAGAAAAACAGGTTTAGTATCAAGAATAATTAAATTAAAAAAAACAGCCAGAAACAAAACCTCTGCACTAAACTACAGCCTTTCTTCTAGTTCGTCCTTGTGCAGAGAAAAGTGATAAATCTGTACGACAGTGAATGCAGCACAGCATAATGCGTTTCCACCGTAGCCACAGGCTGCTATACAATTTCTTGAGAACACAACAAGCCCAACAGGATGTTCACATTCAACACTCGCACAAACGCACACACTCGCAAGTGAATGGAAAAAGCCAACATCTTAGAAATAAACACAATACAAATGGCCCCGTGACTTCCTGCTACAACAATGCAAACGTGCTGTATCACTCTGGCTGGCTTATGTAAGAGAGCTACGGGCAGCAAACACTGCGCGCGTGTGTGTGTGTGTGTGTGTGTGTGTGTGTGTGTGTGTGTGTGTGTGTGTGTGTGTGTGTGTGTGTGTGCAGGCCCAAGAGAAATCACTGTTTCAATTTGTCCAGGCAGAGAGAGAGAGAGAGAGAGAGAGAGAGAGAGAGAGAGAGAGAGAGAGAGAGATGAGGGCTGCACTTTACTGAATCACATTTTTCTGGGGAATTCATGGTCTGTTTCCCAGTGACTCAATCCACTTACCAACAAGGCAATTTAGCTTCCCGAGAGACCTCAGCGGCTCAAATCACCACACAGGCAGTTTGTCCGACATCGGGGGCTCGCTCATAAAAACCCCACGTATTCTAATCTCGCACTTATTACGCTCATCGCTCCGAGTGATGTAAGGAGCTGAAACGCCGACACACTTCTTTAAACCTTAAAGACGTCTCCACCTCTGCAGGCCGCTCTGCCGGCAGCTGCTCCGCCGGTCAGAGTCAGCTGAGGAGGATAAAGACCGTCGCATCCAGGATCAGCTGCACTCTGCCCATCTGGCCCTCTGCTGTGATGTAACATGTTAATGGAGGATAAGCCTTGTAATTGTTTGGTAACAAGGCTGAGGTTTTTTTTTTGGGGGGGGGGGGGGTAAATGACTTCAAGTGTGTGCGGAAACGTCTGGAAAGGCTGTAATTACATGCTGAAAAGCATCACTTCAAGAACAGGAACACCAGATCAATAATCTGTTACCCACAATACCCTAGATCAGGGATCCACAGCTTGCTTTGCCAGGGGGCCACTTTTGCAAGATGACACGAGGCCAGGGGCCAGTTAATAAACAAACATTAATAGTCCTCGGGCCTCTCTGCCAGAAAGCCTTTCTAACACGTGGTTAATGTTGTGAAACAGTCGTAGTTTGGCTCGGTTTACCAAAAATACTTGGATAGGTTTAGGAAAAGATCAGCACTCTCCTGAAAGTCCTGAAGGAAAACTTGTCCCACGTGTCCCGAGCGGGTCAGGTCTACGTGACCTTTTTGAAGTATGACCGCCTCTGCGCACTGCACAGATCACTGACAGGCTAATATCCAACTTCTCAAGTAACAGCCAAGGACATTATTGAACATTTACTAACTGTTATACCAAACAAAAGAAGTCCCCTGTGTGAATCAGTTTATTTTCATTGGGAATTAGACAACGGGCAGCCTGGCACCCTATCGAGGGCCAGACAAGTCGAGTATCACTGCCCTAGTTGTAAAATTCAGACATTTTACTGAAATTAATTAAGGATTGTTTACACACAGCTGTCACATAAACAGCACGGCTCTATCTACACTATTTGAGTAATATTCAGGACGTTTTGCGTCTCCTGAGGAAACTGGTTCAGACGTGTGAACGCACAGAAATCCTGAAAACTGGCACGAGTAAACAGAGCTCTTATAAAAAAAGGCACTGCAGCAGGTTAGTAACACTTAATTAGAACTATTGTGTGGATAAGAAGTGAAACAAGATTATGCTTTACGTCATTCAAGTCAAACTTAATTTGTACGGCACCTTTCGTTCAGGTTAGAAGAGCTAATAACAAGACAGTACAAATATAAACAGTAAAACAATTGGACACGAATGCACAAGAAGAAAAAAAAAGCCACAAATCCCAACAAAGCAGAAACAAACAACTCTTCGAGACTCTGCAGCTCAAAGCGTCTGTCGATACTGGTGAGATTACCAAAACAATACTTCATTTGATATCTAGTTTGCCGAGTCTAAACATGTTTCTCTACAAAAAAAAACTTTCCGTTATTACACAAAAGTCCTGAATGTAACCCTGTTTTCCTCTTAAAGGGGCTAAAAAAAAGAATCTTTCTCCACACTGAAGCTCTGTGAGTTTAATCAATGTTAGGCTGAACACCATCAATATGTAATAACCAACCCACTGCAGACAAACACTGATGCAGCAGACAACAAGGTGTTCTGATTTTTAGCACCAAAAACACTGGATCCTGAACAGGACAGTGCCTTTCATTAAACCCTCCCCAACTGATTAACACCCACGTGTTTGCAGTGGAGGCTCCTTCTTAAACCTTTGTACTCTAATGATGTTACATGAGTCATGTTTCTCAGACATGATGAAGCTCCTCCGGAGACTCAGAAGACAACAGCCGCACAATAACTGTGCTGAAAGTGTGAAATTACAAAAACATAAGTCATTAAAATCAGGAAATATCTGATCAAAGGCTAAATAAACGAGCATAAAGACGTGATCATGCAGTTAATGCCAACTTTTGGTACTTTGGTGCTAAAAAAGATACCAGTTCACTTCTAAACTTTGTTGTTTTCTGTGTGTTTAGTTTGAAAAGTAGAAAAGAACTGAGTCAATTTCACACCTGGCCATAATGAATGTATTCTATCCACTTTATCTTTGCATTAGAAAATAAATTCATCATCATTTTGGCACCACAGCACTTCTGCTGAGCTTCGTATCAGCATGAAGAACGACGACATTTACTGGAAAAATCAATCGGCTGATTCAGTGTTATTTTTGGAAAAACCCTTTAATTCAGTTACTCTGCAGCCACGTGTCGTGTTAACATACAGCAGCTATCAGGTCAATCAAATCAGATACTGAGCAGGAACGTTTCAGCTGAAAAAAGATTTTGTTTTGCTGCTATAGATGTGTGCGATCCCTCCGAGGCGGCGGCAGCAGCAGCAGGCAGAGATTAAGCAGGTGAGTTTGACACGTTAAACCGGCCGCCCAGTTGGTGATGGCAACATGCAGCTCAGCTGACCTCTCAGCTGACCTGGACTATGATTGTCTGTCTGAAGTGACTCGGCAGGCTGTGCTTCAGTTCACTTTGGTATCAGTTATGAGTTTCAACCCAGCGAATCAGAGCAGAGCAGAGCGCAGCCGGCCGGCAGACTCGCTGCCAAAAACGCACCTTTGCATTTCGTGCCACAGTCTGTGCGGCATCGACCTGATCACGTAGATTACCTTTTAAACAAGTTGTGCCCCAGTTTCTTTTAAATCTGATGATTCAGTTTTCTAGACAGCTTAGTTTCCTGACTCAGATCTCTGAGATAACTAAATAAAACTGCGTGCTAGCAACTTTCTATTCAAGTGAATGAATCATTGAAAGCTGTAATTAAAAGCTAACCAAATTAGCCCTTGAAGTGTTTGTTTTACGCATGGAGTTTGGTCTCATGCAGGGCTGTGGCTACCACTGAGGGCATGTCCTCGGTATGTTTTCTGGTGATTCAGGGCTTTTAGCAATGCCGGGGAAAGTTTATATTCTACAATTAAAAACTGACACACTTTTAAAGCAGCTTCTAGTAATTTTGGAACCTGTATTTTCCCACCAGGATTTTTATTTCTGGCAGCGTGGAGAGTCCTTTGAAACATGTTTTTGACTTTCATGCTGGGAAAGAAAATGGAAATGTTTAATTCTGCTGAATTTTCTAATAATTTCCAAATAGATTCCCTGGAAAGAGCTTTTATCAGATACTAAATATAAAACAGACACGTAGTTTTGAGATTGAAATTAAGAAAGTGAATAACCACGACTTTGCTTAATAATTTGACTCACTTTTTACATTTCTGTCACCATTTGCTTAGTGAAAATATTCTTTCCATAAAAGCAAAGAATGAAACACTGTGGTACCTATTCTTTTGTGCAGCAACAATTACCTTCGATTGTGTTTTCAAAAACCGGCAAAAGTCGTCTGACAACTTGTGCGTCATCGGGGCAACAAAGCCGATGAGAGCGCTGCGATGCCGAGGCCTGGCTCTCTCCACTGTGTCTTTAAAGGATTTCTGCATATGGTACTTATCTATGAGGCTGTATTTAAAGGATCACAGAGGGATGGGATTAAAGTGCGAGGTGAAGATCAGTCACTCACATGTTTGAAGGTGGTATGAGGGGCGGCGTTAGCCCCCGTCTCCTCCATGTACTCCTCCCAGTTAAACTCTGCCTCTTCCTCCATGGAGTCTGCGTCTGAATAAACGAAATCACCCGTCACTCATCCGCAATGAAAAAGAGCCGTCTTGTCTTGAGGCTAAACATGCATTTTTTTTATTTAAGGGTGGCAATTAAATACACAGGTGTGATGCTTTGTGGATGTAAGTGATCCAAAACACAACAGGAAATGATCTGGAGTGTTTGTGTGCACGACATGTTGCAAGTCTTCTTATGTCATGCCACTAATGTTTCTCCTGAAGGTGAGAAGTGTTAGCGTTGTCTGTGGGAGGCTGATGCATCTGAGGTCTTATATGTGTGTGTGTGTGTGTGTGTGTGTGTGTGCTGCATCTCTGGAGACTCCTCAGTGTGGAGACTGCGGGACTGAACCTGCTCTGTCTAATGAGAGGGGATGGTAGGAAGCTGATGTTTTTGATGGAGTTTGTTTTGATGGATCGTAACGTCTGCTCGCTTCTTCTAATGAAGACACACACACACACACACTTGTTAACAAACAGAGCTTAACCCTTCACACCCAACTGACACATTCTGTGTCAAATATCACACCATTTCAGAACACACACACAGTGACACACACATGCTGCTGGAATCAACACTATTTACTTTTTCAATTAAAGAATGCTCCATTAATTTACGCTTTTGCTATTTTTGCTATTCAACACTTGCCCATTGTGAGACGATGAGCTTACTAGCTATAGTAGCTAGCAAGAGAGGCCGTGTTTGCTACAGGTCTGACGGTGCTGAGTGTTTTATACCTGAATAACATCTCTGGACAGCTCACGATCATATACTGTACAGAAACATTCAGCATTTATAACTAGTTACTGTCAAAAACAGACATTTATTGCCAACATGTAAAGAAATAAAGGCTAAAAAGGTGTAGGTCACAGCTAACTCACTGGCTCCACTGGCTTTCTATTTGTGAGGGTAATGTTGCATGATGGGAACTGTAGTGCCAAAACTCAAAACATATTCAGCCCAAATGGAAATAAGAAAAAAAAGAAAGTTTTCTTCTTTTCATTTCACACTATAAAACATTTTTTGAGAGAACTAAAGCTCTGAGCGTCGTATCATCAGGGCTGCTACATCTCTGGAGTACTGAGGTGCAACACACACTGGCTTTGTCACGTGGCGTGACGCGCAGCAATCAATGCCTGTAACGCACACTGATCGTGTCATGCAGTCGGACAGAGGAGGTAGTCAGTTGCTGGGATGTGCTGATCCGCGGTGCTGGGATATCGGCCAGTAGCGTATCCCGACGTGTCGATGTGCAATGATCTGTGTCAACCGGTGTGCAGGTTTACATAGCATGCAGTGTGTGTGTGGTTTCAAATTGTGTGAAACCTTTTTCATAGAAATGCTCCCGTTAACATGCATAATAGCCTTACTGCAAACTTCAGAGAGAACTTCAGAGAAAACAATGACATTCCCAAATCCAGAAGTTGTCTTTCCAGAATTCCTCTATTATCAGCTATTTTCATCCGATCTATGTCTACCACACCAATCTGTCGAACTGATGAGGGCTGCTTCCTGGAACCGCCCTTTAAAAAAAAGGTAAATATAAACGCAGCAGGGCCTCACCTGTGTTCACTTCTTTCTTGGTCGGATAGTGCGACTTCACTGCAGCGAGGGCCAGTGGCTGCTCCTGTGTGCGAGACTGCATCCTGCACCTCCACTTCCTGGTGAGCGTTAACCTTTGACCCGAGGCGTGTCAGTTCTTCTTCACTGCATCTTTCACTTTCCTCGACAGCCCTGGGACAGAAAAGATAACGAGAGTTAACGTGCTTATTCATTAAATATTAAATAATAAATAATAAAAACTGCCCATTGTTTTGAGAAAAACTGTCCAATTTGTTTCAGTCCAGCTCCCCAAACAGCAACAAAGATTGAAACTACAAACAGTTCATAAAAGATTTGGCATTTGCTCAGATAAACACCCACTATTTGTTCAGAATTTCCTTGGAAAACAAATCTGGCTGACAGGAAATGACACGTTTTGCATTTGCAGTTTCTTTACAACGAACAACAGAAGAAGTGGGCGGTTAGCATGAACAGCGACGGCAAAACGATGGGCAAAAAGAGAAGAATGCCACCTCCAAGAAACCTTAACTCAACCAGGGAAAAGACAGCTGATCTCTGGGGAAGTCCGGAGCATAAAAACTCTGCAGCAATAAGCCTTAAGCAGCCGAAGCAGAGGCAAAGTGTAAGAACAGAAACAAAAAACAAAGATCTTGCCGTTTTCAACACTCAAAGTAATTTTCAGCATCATTAAAGACGAGCAGACAGCCTGTTATTCCGTCTAATTGCAGACCCGCCTCCGCCTCTTCAGCCTGCGCTCCGTAATATCAGGTTATGGATATTGTCTGCCGGCTGCCTGTATTTGCATGCCGCAGCAAAAACTCCATCAGATAACCAATCAGAGCCAAACAAAGTAGAAAAACTGGAATGACACGAGCCAGACAACAGGAGGACAAATGAGTGCGTGGAGAGAGAATAATACAGAACTGCAGAATAACGTTTCTGTGGCTTAATGTGGAAGCTGACGGAGGAAATGTGATCATAAACATGTATTTGTGACGTATACAAGCTGTACGAGGACTTGAGCCGTGTGATGTTGGACTACTATCATGATATATTAAACACAATCCGTTTACTAATGAGGCCATTAGGTAAGCTAATTAATGTATCAATTAGCAAATGTTTCTTGAAATAACAAAAGGTAATAGGCTATTAATATGAATTCTAGTAGCATTTTCCAAGTTTTTCATCATGCAAAGATCACTGTTGACATTATTTTTCCTTGCTTTCTTTAAAGTACAATTCTTGTGCCTGTAAAGCAGCTGTTCCCTACATTGTCGGCTTGTGATCGCTCAAAAAGAAGCTTTAAACTAACGTCACTTTAGTTTTCTCTGCTTGAGCTGCTTGTCTCTCCGTTTCTCAACAACTCGGAGGGTTCTGCCTGCCACTCTGATTAATTACTGTGAAGCAAACGTACGACGTGATCAATCAATCAATCACACAGACTGAGATGCTTCTCATCTTGTTAGTTACAAGATGACAGTTTGAACAGTAAACAACATAAAAATGTGATAATTGTTTAGTCAAGCACTCTTTATTTCAGGCAAGACGCCTCCGCTATAAAAAGACCCAACCTATTCAGCATCTCGTGACCCCACAGATTAATAAATCAACTACAAAAATCAACAAAATGTCTGAAAATACTGAGAAAAAGCACACCTTCCAGTCCTTTTTGATGTCATCAAATGTCTTGTTTTGTCCAGTCAACAGTCCGAAACCCAAAGATATTCACTTTACAATGATATAAGCAGAAACTCACGTTTTGCTTAAGAAATGGCTAAACGATCATCAAAATAGTTGCAGATTATTTTGTTGTGGCTTGACTAATCAAGTTCAAGTTGAACTCACAGTATTTGTTTTAGGTCTTACTTCATACTTCAGCACTTTCACTCACTGTACTGCATCATTAAGGTTTAATCAATAAGCCAAAAATAACAAAAATCAAGACGACACATTTGTCTCCGGGTTGCGTCACAATCCTACAACTTATGTTAAGAGAAACTATTATTTAATAAAGAAACAGCAGATAATCACAAAGCAAAAACAGAATGAAAAAGACAAATATCAATAATCGATGCAACAATATGTGAAAATAATCATCTTCACAACAACAGATCTTGTTTGTCACTTGCCTGGCGGTTGTCCTAAGTCACGCAGTCACACAACCAGTGACTCAATCCCCGACTTCCACCCACTTTCATCAACCTGGCAATCAACTCGGAGGCACGCTGCCTTCACACATCGACCCCCAATCAAGCCAAAAACAACTCCAGGATCAGGCTGTCGCTCTCAACTCTGAAATCAATATCCAAAAGAGCAGAAAATATCCGTGTTCTGTGATTCGGCGAGCCACCCATCCTGAGATGTTCCCAGGCAGGAAAAATTAAAAAAAAATAAAATCCAACAATCCTCTGATGAAAACAGATCCTGCGTCCAGAAGATCCTTGAAATCCTGAGGAAATTAAAACGCACAGAATTTGCTCAAGCTGCTGTTTGAGCTGAGTGTATTTACAGAACTATGTGGCCACAAAAGCTGTGACAGTCTCCACAACCAACCCCCCCATCCCACCCACACACCCCCCCCCCCACACACACAGACCCCTGACGTCCCACAGTGGCTCCAGCAAACATCCACTGCGTAAACAACAAGCTGAGCTAATTTGGCTCACATGACGCTGTCCGCCGCCCTTCTCCTCCCTCACAGCCTGTCAGTGTTTCTTGCCTAAGTGCCCTACAATCTCCAGCAGCACTGACACACTGCTGTCGTCAGCAGGCAGTCCTCCACAGCGCTCATTAGGACTCATTAAAGTGCACTCAAACGCTGGTATCAAATAGTGCGAGGAGTAAGTTCACAGCAGCTCTTCAACTTGGTTTTCCCCTTAAAACTTCCCCCTGAAGAGGCTGTTTTTTTTCCCCCACACACTGTTTGACTGCGTCACACAAGTAGATATTTGAAGACTGAGTGACATATTAAAACCTAAGATGCCATGTTTTTATAGTTACATCAAGCAGAAACAATATACGTTGAAACGATTGGTAAATTAATTGAACAGCAGAAAAATGTATAATTCTATAAAGCAAAACTTTCACTGGTTTTATATAATTTCAATTGAGTATTTTTAAGGTTTTGGACTATTGATCACAGAAGACAAGTAATTTGAAGACATCACCTTGAGCTTTCACTATTTTATACACTAAACGATGAATGAAAATGATGCTTAATTGCAACCCTAATTGAAGTATTCTCGGGGTCTTGCAGTGCAGCCCTTACATACTTGGACATTCAAGACGTTCTGTGTTGTTTTGCCTCTTGCACATTGAAGACTGTGCGGTTAAAGTGCTGACTTTGAGCTGTAATTTGAGGGTTTTAACAACCACATCAGATGAAAAGTGTAGGAGCTGTAAACATATCATTGTCCTCCTGCGCTGTCCAGAAGTTGGAGGCAATATGCATAAAAAAAGGGGGGGGGCTGCTGGTCCCACACCGATTACTCAAAACCTTAAAGCTGTTTCATTTCAAATCCAATGTTGCTGGATTTGGATCTGGAGTTCAGAGCCAAAAAAACAGGAAATGTGTCATGGTCCAAACACTTATGGACTGCGTTGCTCATTTCCCCAAAATTCACCCTGACATATTTATTGTCTTTCCAAACTTTTTGGATGTTCCCTGGAATTTAAAAAGGTCACATATTTGTACTCTTCTTATCAAGTTAATACACTTCCCCCGAGTTCTTAAAGAACGTTTTCATTTTATTGGCATAGGCATTAAAACAAATATGGCTTCTCCCATTATAAGGCCTATGAAAGAGACTTTCTGTGGGTGGATCCAGCAGGTTTTAAGAGGTTAAGACTATCTGGAAACAAGATAATTGAAACGTTACAGCTAAATCCCTCAACCTACTTTAAAAAAAAAAGCTATAATTAATCATAAACATGACAAAAAAAGTCAACTGTGATCAGCTTTTTTTTTTTACACGGTCAGCTCCCTGTGAGAGCTGTGAGAGTTTTTCTTGATTTGGTCCGTCACTGGTTAAACAAGTTAAATAACCCTCAGGGACAGAAAACCATCCACAGGCTTTTGTTCTGAAAGTGGTCGTCAGCGTCGACTGTTCGACTCTGAAACAAGCAGACTTTCTGGAGCAGTTTTTCCATTGTTGAGTTCAGCATTTGTACTTGATGAAGCTTACTGGCCTGCAGCGTCCCGGAGGAAACAGCCCAGATTGGGCACCGGGGGATTAAGCTGGTTTGAGTTAATCCCAGACGCGGGACATTTGTGCCCCTGTGGTCTCAGATTGAGAGGAGGTTCTTTTTTTTTTATTGATTAGCCCCTGGTGGGGCGCTGGGCATCCACATGTTGTCCTCCTGCCTTTCCCTAAACCCATCCATGCCAAAGATTTAATGGGGGATTTAGGAGATTAACTACCACTGCATGGGCTTGGGTTTTATTGCATTACTCCCTATTAGGTTCTCCTCTTTTAGACCCATCCAAGAGTTGTTTCCTCTTGGCAACAGGAGGCCTTGATATAACAATTTGTCCTCTGTCTCTTCCTCTTGATTCCTACAGGGTTTTTTTTTTTTAACATAGATGTGCACACAATGTGTGTTTCATGCCTAATTACGACAGCCTGTGACGCTCACTGAGATCAGCTAACTATAAAATGATGGACTGCAAACAGGAACTGCCCCTGGTGGACCACCAAAAGACAGGAGAAGAAAACAGTGCAGCAGCCAGGAGGAGGAGGAGGAGGAGGAGGAGGTGGGGGTGGGGGGTGGGGTGGGGGGCAGACTCCCTCAGCCTTTCTTATTTCAACATCAACGATTGGAAACAACGTCCCACAACACACACATGTGCACAACACGTCCTGCAAGACCTGCAGCTGAGAGACGTTTTTGTCAGCAGAAAGACAGAAAGACAGAAAGACAGACAGAGATCCTGACTTCATTATTTCCTGTAAAGTGACCTCCTCTCTCTGCTTATCTCTCCTCCTCTCTTGCTCACTGTGTGATTGTCTTTCTGAGGAAACATTCTCAAGGAGATTAACATACAATGCCTTATCAAAAACAGCTAAATGATAATAAAAAGATGGCCGTTGGGTGGCTCTTGCAAAAAAAGAAAAGAAAAAAGAACCAACAGTCCAAAACATCAATAATGTGCAGCAGGACTCATATTGATCTCTCCAGTGGAGAAAATAGATCATGTATGGTTTATCTGTATAGCCACGTTTTCATTTTCCCCCTTAAAAGTGCTCCTTTTTTTTCCACGCTGCACTCCCCACCATCCCCACTCGGAGCTCCATGGGGGGAAAAAAATATCTTTGGAGCAACAAGAAGTCTAAAAAGCATGATTTATTCATCGCACGTGAACGTCTATCGTCGGCTCCATAACGTGCAGTCTTTATCGTTTCTGTTCATTATGGTGACGAATTTAATCTGGAGGAGGAATCCTCGAATAATGCAAAAGCTGTAAACCCCCGGATTTACAGACCGCCCGCAAAAGAGAAATAATTAAACAGATACACGCGGTTCAATCCAATTATCTGCTTAATCATTGCACATTTACACACAGAGAAACAATAAACT
Organism: Enoplosus armatus; assembly: GCF_043641665.1. NCBI lineage: Eukaryota > Metazoa > Chordata > Actinopteri > Centrarchiformes > Enoplosidae > Enoplosus > Enoplosus armatus. The sequence continues at coordinate 3,103,350 of NC_092201.1, read as the reverse complement.
GGGAAAAATACATCGTCCGGCTGTGCAGTCATCAACATATTAATCTGAGATTGCAGGCAAAAGGTGGAATTAAATCACCCCGCTGTCGGTTTTTATCTGGAGAAAACACGATATTAATCTGATATAATGTGATCTAGAAACAGCAGTATCGTATCTGAGCGAGGGCATTTTTGTATAAAAGTGAAAGAGGAAACGTTAAGTGCACATAAGGAAGATGAGGCTGTAAGGGGTGTAGCCGACCAGCAGGCTGACTGCCACTCCGGTCATGTACTTTGCACACTCACAACTGCAGCGGAAAAAAACTCCCACGGAATCGCCAAATGCACACTTTAAATTTAATTGATTAAACCTCGTGTGTGTCCATCAAAAGAAACAGAACCGGGCGCGTTATCTGCCATCATTTTATTTTTTCCTCGTTCAAAGATTTTAAGGCGCAGTTTTCCCCCCTGAACACCATAACCCGCCATGTTGAAAGTGGTTTGACATTTTGGCAGTGTCCGGTATTTTCCGATGGCTTTTACGCACCTAAGGGTGACAAAAAAAAAATCCCACATGACTCATCTGTAGACAAATGACTGCAATAAGTCATTTCTGGCGTTAATCTACAAAACAACTTCGTGTTCGCGTCAAACAAAATTGCGTCGTGGTGTTGAAACACAACATCAAAACACCTTCAAATAACGTTCCGACTGACACTCCGAGTCTTTGCGTGCACATTATTAAAATTCACGTTATTTCCTAAACAGTAAATTACATGACAGACACACACAGCGGGAGAAAACAACACAATAAACCGTATTACCGCGAATGCCACGAGACAGCGTCCTCTCCGCCGGTGAAAGCTGTTAATTACAGCGCGTGAGAGACACTTTGAGCAACTTGGGCTCGCGAACGAACGCTCGCGACTATTCTTTCGTTCAACAGAAACCGCCTCGGGAGCACTTCGGGGTTTTTTATAGCGAAGGAGGAGAAAAATAACTCTCCCCGTCTTTATTTCGTCGACATAACGAAAATAACAAAACGCAGCAACCACGGAAAAGCCTCCCGGGACCGCTCGAGCCGTCACCTGTCTTACCTGTCCAAGTTTTTTTTGTCGCCTCTCCTCCTCGAGACCCCCTCTGTTTTTTTCTCCCCTCTCTCTCTCTCTCTCTCTCTCTCTCTCTCCCTCTCTCTCTCTCTTCTCCTCGTTCGCGTGAGCCCGAGCAAAGCAACGCGAGCGACGTCTTTCAGCTGCTGCTGCCCCCGTTCCAATATGGCATCTCCCATCTGCGCATGTCCAGAAACATCTACAGATATTTTCAAGCCAACTCCTTCATAGACATTTTAGTTCAGCAGCAAAAAAAAAAAAAGTATTTCTTCAGCCTGTTATAAATAGAGAACTGAAGTTCAGTCGACGCCTACAAAACCAAACACACCACAGCGGAAAAACCGTGTGTTACACAACGAAACATCAATTTTATGCGGATTAAAGCTTATTCTAATATAGGCCTAATGGTATTAACCTAAACATGTATACATCAATATACATCAATTAGTCATAGTTGGTAGCTAAAAATACATTAAATCAGTATTTTGTTAGTGTTTACAGGCTGTCATTTGATCCAAAATCCATATTTTTTTTTTTTTACTTTACAGTCTTATTATTAATAGGAAGGAAAACTATGACCCCAATAATCATTAATAACAATAAAAGTGGTCATATCTTAAGGAAATATATAGTACTACAGCAGCAACACAACTCTCCCAGCACCTTTAGCTGTGCGTGAATAATTTCTAATCTCTAATAACCGTTTGCTCTTCTGACCACTTCCTTCTGTCCCACTGGGCGTCCTGTTTGTTTGTTTTGTGATCTCTTTTCTCCAGACGGCTCTTGAGAAATCGCCTGAGATTTTGTTATTATTTGTTATAGGGAGCATCTCTTATCAAAGTCAACAGTATCCTCTAGTGGTGGGAGCGCATTGCACCACTTTTGACAGGCAGGCGGTTGGTTCAAGGGTTGGCACGTGCTTCCATAAACACCTCTAAACAGACAGATATTAACACCACGAGCCGAGGGGAGTTAGTCCCAGCTAGGGAGATGCAATACATGCAGAAAGGTTTCTGGCGCTGACCCGAGCTGACCTCTCAGAAAGTGAAACCTACATCAGCTCCACGATCACCGCCGTCACAACACGAGGTTTGTTGGGGGCAATTTCTAAATTAGGCTTCAGTGAAATTAAAGCAGCATGTTCCTCTTTAAGCATGGAGGTTCACTCTTGACCTTTGGGAACAGTGTGTGTGTGTGTGTGTGTGTGACAGAATAAAGTCAAAGGTCTGTTTGTCCATTGTATCACTGGGCATAGATGGTTTTGTTACACATAGTCTATTTTACCGGGAATCCCCTTAAAAATCCCCACAGTGCCCAAGTTCATGAAAGTGAACTGCAATAAAGGGGGCGGGGCGGGTAAAATCATCAATTTATGTGGATGTTTGAAGAGTCATTTAGACCGTATGTCATAACTGACATCTTTAAAATGGAAAGCGTGAAACGACTCGAGATAAATAAATAAATAGATCCACATGAATAACCTAAACCCACTTGCTAAATATGAAATTAAAGAGTTCTCTGCGAGGTATTTCTGATTAAATTGTGGTTTTAAGGCATGCGGTTCTTAATCTGAGGGCTCACCAGATGATTAAAGGGATAAGAGGCACAAAGAAAACTTATTTTCCGCCAAATTATGTTTTGCTCTTTTAAAGTAAAATGACGGATCGCTTCACAGCCTTCAAATTAAACAATCTGAGAAAGACAAATCATAAGTAGACATTTGCTTAATTTTAAGGGACCACCAGACAAAAAGGTTTAAGGCTTAAAACACCGAAATCGCCAAATGTTTCAGGGGCATATTTGCAATAACCTACAAAATAAGTGTTCGGCCGTTATGACAAAGAGTGGCGCAATTGTTCGCAATAAGGATTTTATTTTGAAACCTGTAACGGGAAGTTCGGTGTTGTATTAACGGCGGCGGATCTGATTCGTAAAGACACAAATATACACAAAAGGACCCGTAGAGAGAGGACAAGAGGCGCTCGTGCCGGTGTGATGCCGCTGGAGGAACAGATGGTTGGAGCGTGCGCCGTGCTCCATTAATCTGCCAGGGAAGAAGCTTTACCAAGGGCGCGCGAGAAAGGATTAAAGGCTACACACACACACACACACACACACACACACACACACACACACATGCATCCCTGCACGAGGCAGAGGACCGTTTTTTGTTTTGGCAGCACTCATAAGTGATTCAGGTTTCGGACGCAGGTTTCTTGAATCACAGCATCTTCTGAAGCTTCAATGAACCTTTTAGTAAAAGCTGAAAAGATTCACAGTTATTGTCCTATTCGTCCTCTGTGTAGGTTTTTGTACTCCTTTATTTATTTATTTATTTATTTATTTATTTAGGGTGTCTATTCGTGCTTGAATCCAAGACATCCAGCCAACCTGATGGAATCATTGGCCCCAATGCACAAACAGGCAATAAGGAGGAAAAATGTGAATTATTTAAGACAAAGCAGGTCAGTTCATGAGGAAGATCTTCTAGCTACTGTTGAAACACTTTCTGTCTGAGTTGCAGCTGCCTGAGATGTCAGTTTAATAACGTTAACGTGGATACACGCAGGTGATGTTTTGCTCTTCTGAATGTGGATGTGTTGACAGGCTCAATCTGTACAAGCTCTTCAATCTATAAGTGACATTTCAGAGCCAAACTCAGTGCAGAATTTGACCAAATCTATTGTATAATAAACGGCCATTTATTTATTTACAACTCACTCTCTCAAAACTCTCTTTTATTTTTTCCCCCCCAAATAAATACTTTATTTTCAAGTTCTTATTCAAATCACAACATTTGTACAACGTTGACTTCTGTGAGTTTCATATTGCACATAGTCGTCTCACAGCAAAACAGACCAGCCTCTGAGTCGGAGACTGAAGGGACACCTGTTGGCTCTGTGCCCCCCTGTGAGGCTCCAGGTACACGATCCTCTGAAGTCTCTGACCTGGCATACATCACATCATTTTGTAATTAGGAATCACCTCTCGCGATTACTCACCGACAGTACCTCAAGATCTCCTTTTATTACATCTTCACGTGAGGCACCGATTTGCCTCGTGGGCCCTCGCGCGCACGGCCAGGTGCCTTTGACGCGAACAAAAAAAAAAAGGCTGTGAAGCTCTCAAGCGGCCTCGCGCACATTCAAGGAATTCTGCTGCGGGAGCCGCGCGGTCAAGGTAGCCGAGCTACGACCGGAAGTTAGGTCTAAGTACTTCAAAATAAAACTATGGAAAACGTGCTCAAGAGGGGAACAAAAGGATATGGATGGTACCGGTTGGAGAAGATGGCTTAATTTGAGGATGTGAGGTGAGGATGGAAAAATCTTTAGCAAGGGAGACCTGGGCAAGACAGCAGCATAAACAGTTGCAGACAAAACAATACAAAAGGTAACAGCTGAAATCAGATAATAGCCTGCTAAGATTGGAAAAATAAGCTAACAGAGTCAATTGAAATCTGAGTAATTTGACCAGAGATGTCATATTCCTCAATTCCAAATTGCAAACTTGTTTTGGAAAGTGGCAGAAAACATGACGGCTTTCTTTCCCGTCTCTGGTCGAACACGAGGGACAAACAGCAGATATGTGTCCTGTGATGTGTGATAATTAACAGATAATTTGGAAAAACTGCATTTACTGCGTCACCTAAAAATGAAAAAAATATTGGCTATTGTCATCTGTATTCAAGACAATTTTCCATAGTCATCCTGCATCTGCCCATAATTGTTATTTATTTTGTCATTTCAACTATTAAATAATAATGAAACGAAACAGATATTTTTGCTTGAAGAGAGGCCTCACCAAATTCTGTTAAAATGTTGACATGACAGTTTGTAGCCTGTCCTTTTGTATTTCTGCCAAGCTGCTCCTGATGTCCTTTATTTTGAAATATTTCTTTTCCCGGAAGCTAGTCTTTCCGTTCGGGCTACTTGACAGTACGTGTTTTCGTTGTCACAAACATGGATGTGAGTCAGATAATCGATTACCCTGTCTGCTTTTGCATCATGAGATGTAGCATCGGCCTCTGGAAACACTGAAGGAAAACTTTGCCTCGAATCTGTCACCGGAAGTGTAAATTTGGCGGTTTGTTTTTGTCGAGTAAAGAAAGGTTAAGCCCTTCTTTGCCCGCCGAGGGAGCGCTGCTTTTGTCTCGGCGTTGTTTTTGTCGCGTCGACATGGACATGTACGGATACAGCGGGGTCTTCTTGGTGAAAAGGTTCTTGGAGAATGGCGTTTTTGAAGTGACGAACATGTCTGACATCAACAAGGCGAATCCTCACGGCTGCGATAACGGAGCTCTGACGGACAGGTTCGGCGTCTTGATCCAGGGACTCCTCGCTGTCGTCGCCTTCAGCACGCTGATGTGTGAGTATCGGATCCATCAGACCCTCGAAGTTCTTGTTCCTGAAAACATCTTCACTGTCACAGTCTGTTTGTGTTTATTCAGGGAGAGGATGCACGAAACACAAACTGCAAAAAAAAACAACAACGTGCTTTTAAAAGTCTACACTGGTCCACGTGGCGTTTTGTTGACATTTGTTCCACAGAGCCTCATTATCTTGGCACCAAATCCCACTGAAAAATATGCTAATTTAATATTGCCTTGCTTTTCAACAGGAAGACATACACAAATCGAACACTTATTGAAACATTACTTGGTTAATAAGGTTCACTCTTCATTTCGGCGTGAATTATGTGCTGGAAGCAAAACACATTATTATGGAATTTTACCTTTTTTAAATTGTGATCACCGCAAACGTCTTCCACGTCCACAAAACAGACAGTTGCCATGAGCAGTAGCGATCTGTGTACATCTTTACTTTCAATACATATTTTAATAAAATGACGTGCGGTTTGTGGCATACCTACGTACCGAATTTGCCGTTAACACCCGAATGGACCATAAATAATTAAGGTATACCATACCTCACCGGTAAGTGTGCCTGTAAGCAAAGCAGCATCACTAATTGCGATGTTTTTAAAGGAAGTGTCGTCAGGATCCCCATGGCAGAATGGCAGGTTTTGGATCCAGGGCTTCGTTGTTGTTGTTGTCCTTTTAATAACCAAAAGGCTTGCCAAAAGTATACTGATATAATCTCCATATGTTTATTCAGTAATATATATTATGTACATAATATTAATATGCAGCAAACCGAAAGAGACTGGCTGCTGTTCAAGGAATATGTCATCATTGATTTAAAAATATTTGAACTTCAGAGTTGATGTCTGAAGTTAAGTGAAATATATCAGAATTTCAGCCACTTTCACAGTTTTTGAGTGCATGCCTTAACAAGAAAACAAGATGCTCCTTTACAGCCAGAGAGGATTTATTCAGTCTGAACAATGGCTATTGACTGCTAAATAACTTGTGATTCTGTGGCAGCTGACCGGAAGAATGTTGGGCGTCTTACCAGTTTTGCACCACAGGCAATGTTTAATGCTTCTGCAGCAGCTGAAGGGGGTGATTTGTACTTGTCAAGTAGGAACACTAAAAACTCCAATCATGGCTTCCTGGATTACATTTATACTATAGTTTACTGAATTATATGTGCTTTATGTTTTTGTCTGAATTCAGAGGTTGTTAAAATGCTAATATTGTCAATGAACCTTTGTATGGCGTAACTTAAAGGCCACTGATATGCCACAATGCTACATGGGTATGATGAATATGTGCATCCTGTGTAGTATTCACATATTCCACGAGTGTGTTGGCATATGATCTAATAATTAGAGTGTAGTTTTGAAAGGTCAATGCAGTCATGTTGATTTCATCAGCTAATCAAGCAGGCGGGTTCAGAGCAGTTGAAGCCACAGAGCAGTGAAGTGTTTCAGAATTAGGCCAGGCCTTGAGGGTGTGTGAGATCAATGAGCTCTAACCTCCACTCAGTTACTTATTAGAGGAGGAATCGATATCCCTCCCCTTTTTCCCCCTCCTTTCCTGTTCTCAGCACAAGTGCTGTTCTTCGTCAAAGCACATGCATCTGTTAATATTTACACCACATTATTTGTGTGCAGCGGAGCATTAAGAGCCTTTCAGCTATGATCACAGTGGCAGTATGCCAAGTCACAGCCAAGCCTGCACCATGAATCCCTTCTGCTGATCTGTGTTCAGAGTCCTCTTCCTCAAAGCTATTTTTGAGAGTTTCCTCCCGTTGACTTGTCATTATTCTTGCACTCACATAATTCAGATAAAGGCTTAATATCCAGTAAAGCTACCACAGTTCTTTAAGGTAAAGCTTTATATTTAAATTTGAAAAGTTTGTTAGCCACCTCTGATGTCTGGTTCCAGCAGTGCCTGTTTTCCAGTCTATCATGTGAGAGATTTGACACACGTTGGATATACTTAATACAGTTTGTTGTGTGTCCAGAACAGAGAAAATCAGCAAATCTTAATTTTTTTCAGAAGCTGGAATCAGCTAATGTTGAGCATTTTTGCTTGACGAATGACTTAAATGAATGAACTGTTTATTAAAACTGCTGATGAATAATCAACTAATCGTTTCAGCCCTAAAGCAATCTGGATCAAGTCACTTTAAATGGCTTAAAAAGTTTGAAAAGTGCAGGAAGAAGTCTAGAAAAGTATGAACAATTACACTGTGCTATTATGTAGTTGTGGATGCTGTTTCAAATATTGTATTTATTCATACTTCAGACTAAACACCAAGTTAAATTGCATCAAAAGTTTACAGATGTAAAACACAGGAAGCCTCGATCCTGTTTTCACATGCAGAGTCACATTCTCTGACCTTGTGAGATGGCGAGATAGAGGAACAGTGGGCGTCTGTTCACCCTGAGCCCGGTGGGGAGGAATGAAGTGTTGTGGTGGCGTGATAGCGAGGACGATGCGTGATCTGTCTTCGCTGCCCTGCAGCCCTGCAGCCCTGCAGCCCTGCAGACAGATGAGACTCTCTGCAACAAACTGCAAAGAATCTGTGTGACATGTTATGGTTTTGCAGGTTAAACACAAGTCTAGTGGGAAACGTTATTGATTGTTTGATTGACTTCCTGTTTTGTTGACAGTGAAGAGGTTCCGGGAGCCTGTAGGGATCAGACGACCGTGGAGGATCTGGTCAGAATCTTTTCTTTTCCCTTCTTCTAACATATCCTGTCCTACATCCTCACATTTTACACACTTGCATGGACGAAGAAAAACTATTAAAATACAGAAAATGTTGGTAAAACCCTAATCTTGATTGATTAAATGAACCGGGACAATGAAAAGCTTCAAGTTTCCTTCAAAATACTTGTCTCATACTGGCCTGCTGTCTAGTCTGTGAATGTCATCTTGGGGTTTCTTGACATTAACATGTTTAGAAAGACATTTTTAGATTTAGCAACACAATAGAATAAATAAGTCAAATTCAGACATTTAACATAGTCCATGTTATTTCTTCCAGGTTTTTTGACACATCCAAGCAGGCCATCGGTGCTCTCTTCATCCACTTTGCCAACGTCTTCCTGTCCACGCTCACCAAAGAGGACCCCTGCTCCCTGTGAGTTACTGATTAACGCTGACAAGTCATGATATGATGAGGTTCTGCTGTCAGGGGCGTCTCACCGAGGTTCCCCGTTTTACTAAAAGGTATCTGATGAACTTCCTGCTGGACGCCACGCTGGGGATGCTGGTCATCTGGTTGGCTGTGAAGTTGGTGTCCAAACTAGTGGAGTACAAGGAGTGGACATTGCTCATGTTTGGAGAATATGGTGAGTGAAAAAATGCTCTGCGCTGCTTTTCTTTGGTCATTCTAAAACATGAAAGTCCTGAGGAGTCGTATTCATGAATGTGAGGAAAATGTTGGTAAGATGCAGCTCTGGTTTCCGCCCCTGGAGGGCGCTGAAGACCCTCTGGAGGTAGACGTGGGAGGAGAGCCAGCATCTCCAGCTGCAACCCCGCCCGGAAAACATTCCCGGTGGCTTCAGAGAGGGATTAACTCCACGCCAGTTATTACACTCACTCTGCTGGTGTTTTTTTTGGTTTTTTTCTTCTTCTGCTTTCCTTCCTTGTGTGATGGAAAATATCACCAAAACAACTTTCAGAACACCACCTGACTTCTCTTTCATGGTCAAGTTTATGTTTGATTCTCTCTTTGTGTTTGAAACATTTTCAGAAAGGTGTGTTACAAATTGTTTGTGCATTCATGAAAAATGCACGAGGTGAGCTCCAGTCTGTCTGGGTGTCCTCCTCCTCGCCTTCTTCCTGTCTTAATGACAGACTCGCCCCCCTTTGTGTCTGCTGTGGTGTGTAACAGACCTTTGGAAAGGTTTAGGGGAAGGCAGAGTTATTTATTGAAACCATGAACTCAACCTTTAGACTGATTGTGTCGTGCAAACATTTAATACAAAGAACACAATACGACCAATCCGAGACGTGTAGAAGCTAAAATTCAAAGAAAACAAAATGAAATAATACTATGAGATGAAATGTTGAATTGAATGATGAATGAATAATTTCACAAAATAAAGCAAAGCCAGATTACTATTTTCTGCAGGTCGCTCCACTATTGAAAGCTTATGACGTTGTTACTTTACAAAACATACTGAAATGGTAGAAGGTTCCCAAAGCGCTTGAAATCTTCTATAATGAAGTGTTTATATGAGATGGCCACTTTACTGATGTCTTCTCCTCCAGGTGACCCTCCCCAGGCAGCAGCATGGCTGGGTCAGTGTGGCATCTACCTGCTCATCATGGTGCTGGAGAAAGGTGTGATCAGCCTGGTGCTGCTCGTCCCCGGATGGTCCAAAGTAAGAGAGTCGTACAGCTGCTTGTGCTGCTGCTTTCAGGTCCTGTGGGAAAGATGGCAAGCTGTGACATTATCATACTTTTTGCATGGGGAAAAATCTCGTAGATTTTCCAAAAACACAGGAGGAAATGATAGAATATAATGTGATTTGGTCGACAAATGAACCCGCCTTCGCTACAACTGAAACCCAAACTGTTCTTGGTCTGGTCAACCAGACTACATGAAAAAAACAGCAGATTTTAACAATCTTCTCTCATTTCTCTTTGTTGGCTCTGGCTTTGTTTGGTTTGTCGTTTGAAATTCTCTGGCAGCACTGTTAGATGAAAGTCATCGAGACTACAGAGAGAATAAACAAGTGGAGGATAAAACATGACTTGCTTTTTGATTCTAATGGAAACATAGAGGCAATGTTAATGTATTTGAAGGACAGTTTGTTTGCATGACATTGGGGATCATATTTGTTTATTCAAATTAGCCCTTGTCATAGCAACAGATGCCTTTCTAATGAATAAAGAGGGAGTTTATCTGTGTATTATTTATTTATTTCCAGATAGATGGAGTTTTGTTTTGTTTATACTTCTTTTGTTTAAAGATCGTCTCCGCGCTCTTTGACAAACTCTGATTATAAATATTTGTTTTATTAATAGTTACAGAGACATAGTCTGAAAAATGTACAGACCAGAGTAAATTAGATATAAAATACAATAAAATGAAAATACAGTACAATATAAGCATGTGTCCTACATGCTATACACAAAAGATATGTAAGTGTAATATTCTACAAAATCTACATGAATAACCATAACCATGTAAGGCAAAAACAAAACATATTTATGATCTTATATTGTAGAAACGATCAAATGTTTTCAACATATGAAATTCTAATACATACATACATAAATACACAAGTATTTCTTTATTGTTTGTGATCATTTTTATACCAAACATAACATAAAATTAGAGGTTTTATAGACACATTTAGATGGCGGTATTCAAAAGCTCTTTATTGACACTAAGAGCAGTTAATTTTTCTTCTCACTCAGCAGCTTTTTCTTTAAAGTGACTGTTATCAACATGTCAGTGAGTTAAACGTTCCCTTCTTCTGCTCCAGTTGCAGGAGGTGTTGCTGGGCTACATTGCGAACCCTCAGGTGGAGCTGGTGCTGGTCATGCTCATCGTGCCCTTCATAGTGAACGTGAGTAGTGCCGTCATGATCCAGCTGTCGCAGAAGGGGGCTGAGTCTTTTATCTCTGCAGCATTAGTAACCCCCAGTCTCTCTGGCTCCCCCTGCAGTCCATCATGTTCTGGGTGGTGGACAGCCTGATGATGAGGAAGTACAAGACGATGAAGAGCCTGGATGACTCCTGCGACAGCTCGGTGAAGAAGGCTGACTCACTGCCCTGGGCGAACAGCGAGGAGTCGCGGGTGAGAATAACCGATATTCATACCGAAAGAGTCCACAAGACGGCGTGAGCTCTGGTGAACAGCTGCTTATCGTTTTCAGCCACTTATGTAATTAAACCACCTGCTTCGTTCTACAGATAATCTCTGTATCAGATCCCAGTTACAGATCTAATGAACTTGAACAAACAGGGGGTCACATCATGACTGTGGTCCAAACTCTAGAAACGAAAGCTCTCTGTTCAAAATAAAAAGGTTAACGTCCACTGCATTCAAATTAAAAAGTGCTTTTATTCCCCTTTTTTTTATTACAAAGAAAGAATAACATCTTTATTAATTATGAACTCTATTGGAAGCCGTAGAAGAAGAAGATTGGATGATCTTTTCCAGCTCCATGTCTCGAACATTTAACAGAATTAAATTCCAGGGAGCATTGAAATGTCTAAAAGTTTAAACAAAACACTTTAAAAACCCTCAATTAACCTTAAACTCTTGCTCCCCAGACCAGTGAGAGGTGTCAGACTGAGCCTCCTGCTCTGTGAGTGACTCATTTGGCCTTTTGAAGGGATTACTTTTCAAAACGTTCGCTAAAGCCTGTTCCCGAACAAGAATGTGCCCGACTTTAATGTGTGTGTGAAAATGGGTGTTGATGGTTGATGTGCCCACGCAGTCACGCTGGGTGTCAACCGCACCTGTTGTTTTGGGGGGGATGAGCACAGCGTAGACACACACACACACACACACACACACACACACACACACACACACACACTTGATCTAATGAGGAACAAACCCAGATGAATTCAGTCCCAGAAATACTGAGTCAGACTGTCCTGTCCTCCCTCGTTACTGTTGGTGTTGGTGGATCCTGGTTTTCCTGTGGTGGTTTTATTTTTATATCCTAAGAATAAAAATGTGATTCTTTCTTTTTTGTACAGTATCTACTTTTTTTTTGTTTTCACGGCAAAAAGTGAGTCCTTGCAGAAGCCCCCCTGGATCAGTTTTTGGATGAAAGTAGAGCTCAGCAGATGAATGCACGTGGTTTTGGTTCAACATTCACATTATGGGTGTCATTTTTGAGTTACCACATACTTTTTGGGGTGTCCATATACGTTTGGCCATGTAATGTGGTCCAAAAGGTGTTCACACGTTTTGTTTGTAATTTAGGTGAATCAGAGAATCATTTTTACAGCTTTTATTTGCTTGTAGGCAGTAAAGAGCTGAGAAACGAAGGGAAAGAGGGATGCAACCACTCGCCCGAGAGGATGCCCACACGATGAGTCTTTACTCGTCTCGTGTGAGTTTTTCAGTTCTGGTTTATCTGGACTGATGACACTGTAACAGGCCTGTTGTTGTGTTCAGAGAATCAGTTTAATCGCCGCCGCCGCCTCCACACAGCACAGAAGCCCGGGTCATTTCTTTTTTTCCCTCTCTCAGATCTAACTGACAGACTTCAGGACAAGTGACAGCTGGGGTGCACGACCCTCGTGTTCAGTGGGATGAGAGTGTTTATAACTCCCTCCTCTTCCCTTTTCCCTGGTCGTCTGCCAGGCGGACATAAATCAAGCCTTCATCCCGGGAATAAAAGTGACATTTAGGATTCGTCTCCACGCGCTGATGTTATGGAAAGCAGAGCGAAGTGGAGGAGGACGACGGATAGAGAGGCATTGACTTAAATGAGGTCTTGGTGGGGGTGGTGGTCCAAGCTATAGTCACAATGCTGTTGTTGTTGCTGCTGCCTGTGACATCCAGGTTATAGTGGAGATGATCAGATTCTTGCATTGCGGTGTCATCCAACTACTGAGAGTGGGATAATAACTTTGTCCTTTGAAAACTGGTGTGTAAAAGTTTACAGATTATCAAAGTTTTTACAGCTACTATGTGTAGAATTCGGAAAATTCGGACTATAGCGCCCCTAGTGGCAATAGCGAGAACACAGCTAGCCCTGTCTTTGTCCCAATATCGGAATCTGTTCTGCTCTTCAAAGGGGTGTTTTCATCATCTTGTCAAGGCCTAATATAAAGCAACATATGGAGGTTTATAGTGCCGTAAATGTCATATAGTTGTGGAATTTTGCTCCTTTGGGATTTGAATCCCTGCTGCTGCTGGAGAACGTCTTCCAGGCTCCGTATAAACCGGGATATTTTCCACTTTAGGCTGGGAATGCAGAACTGAGATGTTTCCCAGCTTTTCGTCGATGATGCAGAATCCAAACGTACAACAGTGGATAACTACTTCCCTGTACCTTCAGCGTGCTGCTTGTGTTGCATCCGTTAACATCTTTTGTCTTCTCTCAGGTCCTGCTGACCGTCGAGACAGACACAGACGAGGCTTCAGAGGGGGAGGAAGATCCCGGCGATGTCGGGCCAGTCCCTAATGTGCAGTATTCTGGAGGACCACTGAGACCCAGCTGGGTGATGGTGTAAACCCAGGTGATGTGACCTCCTACTCGTCCGTCCGCTGTCCACACACAACAGACAAAACACTCTAAAGAGCCTAAATATGAGCAAACACAAAAAACTCCTCTGATTAAAGGTCTAAATGTCAGCTTCCTTGTAAGCGCAGGCACAATTAAAGGTCATATAACCTGTAAATGTGAACACGACAGCCTTACCTGCCTTCCTCTGCACTCAAGGTGCGAATAGTTACAACTGGACTCCTGTGACTCGTTGTATGCATGTAAATCAAGTAGCGTCTTTATCCTCTCACCTTGCTGCCTCCGTTTGCTGCAAGAGAACATCAGAGCAACCGCAACTGAACGTGTGCCGAGAGAGACTATCAAGGAGCGCTGCGCCCGCAGGGCAAAATGTGCAGGTGGTAACGACAAAGACTGAAATAAATCCGTCTTTTCTCCGCTCTGGGGACTTTTGGGATTGATGTTGCTCTAAAGAGAGTCATTTATCGCCTATCATATTCCAAAGAGGAGCAAGTGAGTAAAGTATATATAAAAGTACTCTAAGATTTTACTCTGTCTCTGATATAATCACTTCAGATCCACCTCTTTAATTTGTAATTATAGTCATTCCTGCACATTCTCCCTCTGGCTGCTTATTTTAAGTTTGAAAGTTCGTTAATGGTCTTATTTTTTTTTTAAAACCACGCACTTGATTTTTTTTGGCTGCTGCAGTCATGACGGACCAAACACGTTGACATCTGTGGTTACATGGAAACAATACATGTGGGCAGGAAATGGTTTAAAGGACCAGGACGCACCATGTTTCTGCAATGATTTGTGTATTTGTTGTATATGATGGAGTATTGGAGCCACTGTTGGTTGGGGGGGAACCCTGAGATTTTCAGAATAAAGTCTGAATATTTTGAGAAAAATGAGGAAAAAGTCCCAGTTTTAAGAGAAAAAGTAGTAATATTACAAGAATAAAGTCACAATTTTATTTTTAGCTGGGATGATGAATACCATTCTCTGATGTCTCTACGCTGAACATGAAGCTACAGCCAGCTGATTAGCTTAGCTTAGCATAAAGACTGGAAACAGGGGGAAACAGTTAGTCTGGCTCCGAATAAAGGCAACATAACTTACTAGTGCCTCTAAAGCTCACTGATTGACGTGTTATATCTTGCATGTGTAATCTGTGCAAAATACGAAGTGGAAAAATGACATGGTGGGGTTTCACGAGGAGTTATATGGGGGACTATTTCTTGGTCGGGAGCAGTGACTTCCTCAACTTTATACCATTGCACTCAGGCAGGTTAGCATTTTCCCCCTGATTCCAGTCTTTGTGCTAAGCTAAGCTAACCATGTCCTGGCTGTAGATTAACATTTAACGGAGAAATATCAGTGTGTTATTGATCTTTATCGAGAATACTTTTTTTGAAAATGAAACTATTCCTTTTAAAATGACGTTTTGTCATATGAACGTGGTTGTGGTATTTTTCAAAATATAACAACCCTTTTCTTGAAATGTCTTTATTGTTGTTACCATTTTCTTAAAATTAAGTATTTTATTTAATTTTTTTTTCTCAAACTTACTTTATTTTTTATTTTTTCCTCAAAATATTATGACTTTATTCTCTCTCAAGACCTCAGATTTTAATTTCCCATGAGAGTGTCCCCACTACTCCCTCATAGCAATACTCTCAGTGGGCTGATACAGTAGCTGTGGATTAAACGTTTGCAAGTTATGGCACATTTCTTTTATTTATTCTGGTAATATTTTATATGTATTTGACTTTATATATTGTGGTCCAATCTGTGGTAACAACATTGGAATAGGAAGTTTTTAGTGAGTAAAGCAAATGGGAGAATTTTGAGAGTTATTGCCAAACTACAGGTGGTAGATAAGCTCTGGATTCAGTATTTGATTGAGGTACTTTTCTTAATATATTCTCCATCCTCCTGTTAACATCTACGGTTTAATGCCAAAAGATCTAGTTTGACATATTCCGTCTGTAATGTTTAATTTTGTATTCCAGTGTATCTCGTATGTATTTGTTTTTATAAACCAAATTATGATCATGTGTATAAAATGGCACAGCACGTCCTGAAGTGTCATTAACGGGCCGTGAACTGCCGCGGTGCTCCTGACCGAATGTATCTCTTTAATCTGTACTATGAATAAAGATGATTGACACATGAACCGATGTTTTGGTGTTTGAATTCCTGCGCTGGCCGGAGGCGAGGCAGCGCGATGACAGACAACCTGAGCGGGACCTGGCCAGAGCACACCTGTGTGGGCGGGGCCAGCAGCCCTGTGACCTCCAGCTGATGACAGGTGTGTGTTTGTGCGTTAGGTGTGCATCTAGTCATTGCTGCTGGGACAAGGGGTTAGTTACCGGGCTTGGTTTCCGTGGTAACCAGGTGTGAACTTCAGCTGGTTGCCACGTCTGACATACGTGACACACAAAGTCAGTGGTTATGTGTTTTTATGTCTCAGAAAACAACCTCAAAATGTGGGTTTAAATGTTTTATTTACAATTAATGTAAAAAAACAATACACACAATATAATAAAAAAACATTTAATTTTCATTAGAAATAGTAAAAAAATATATTCAAAAGAGACTGTAGGTAAAAAGAAAACTGAAATGTGAACTCTGTTGGATGTGATGTGGATACAGAGGAAAATATGAGTTAAGTCAAATAAATGCCACAGCTACAGTTCGTGGCCGCCGTCTCACACTCTGTTAGTCCCGTGTGTCCAGTCCCCTGTGTCGAACATGTGCGACATCAAATAGTCCTCGTACTGTCCGTCTATCAGCTTGGCTGCGTTGTTGCGGGCGAACCAGCAGTCCACGCTCTGAGTCCCGCTGTAGATCCTCCTGCTCTTCTGAACCACCGGCACGGAGCGGTCCTTCACCTTCAGGACGGACGAGGGTTTCATGTCTCCTTGTGCGGGAAGCTGTGCCAGTCCCACTTCCTCATACAGGAACTGACCTGAAAGAACGAATCAAAGGTTTCAAGTTATTTTAGTCTCCGAGTTCGATGTGAGTCTTTGAAGGGCAGCCAGCAGCTCTTGATGTTAAGAAGTCAACAATGTGACCATTTCTTTGCACAAAAATACAGGGATGCTGAATTTCCTTCTGACTTTCAGCCGCGGCAAGAAATCAGAATTCAAGGATAACTTCATGGTTTTGACCACTAAATCTTCATCGCAGCAAATTTACCCAGATGATGGTCTACTCACCAAAATCTTGGCTTAAATTGAGCCTCAGTGTGCGGAGCCTTCTTTTTCTCCATATTAGACGTTTCGGTCTATTTGCAAATTGTGTCGGAAGTGCAGTGATCTCCTCAAAATGATGTTTTTTGGCTTTTTACTCAGCGGTGTGACGTGAAAGCAAAGAGGACACTAATGTTGACCCCACTAACCGAGTCCAACAGAACAGTGCCTTTTGAACTGTTGGCCTGATAACCCCGACATTTGTATATATCTCAAGCGAATGGCTGTATTTGTATATTTGGATTGGTATTCACCGTCCCACGGGATCATTACAAAAACATTTTAACACAACTCACAACCTTTATCTTACTCACTCAGCCAATTATTGAATGTCAGCCCCTCATTAGCACCTACCCAGCAGGCCGTGGCAGTTGTGTGACAGCCCCTTGCTGTGACCGATGTAGAAGCCCAGATGGTCTCTCTGGTAGGGGGCTGGATTCTTGTACTGATGCAGCAGGATCACAAACATGATGTTTCCTCCGACCGTCACAGTCACGTTGGACTTTCCCACGATGGACACTGACAGAGCGCCGCTGTCCACGGAGACGGTGGAGTGGCAGGGCAGCACCATTCTGTCCCGCCCGTCCAGGATCACTTTCTTAGGTGTCACCTCGATGTAGGCACGTTTGGGTCGATCCACCACGATGGTGATGGTGCTGAAATAGGTCCGCTGCTGTTTGTGGCTGCCCGGTGGAGCTGGGGCACCGATTAGCTTACCGTTCACTGTCACACCTGGAGACACATAACGTAAATGACCCACCCAACAAAAAAAAAAATGAAAATCTTGATGTGAAATAAGTTTTAGTGTAATGAGGTTTAACAGCATTATGAGTCTCACCAGAGTGCTTGTGGTCAGAGACCAGGCGCAGGATGTGTCCAGGCTCTCCGTTGATGTTGAAGCACACGGTCAGTTTACTGAGTGGGAACTCCACCACAAAGTGGGGGTCACCGTCCGCTGAGGTAGTTTAAAGGTTAAGAGAGAGAAAAACATAACGGGGCCTTTAAAAACACAGCGACAAGAATCAGGAATATCACAAGTAGCCCTGACAGTAGATTTCTTAAAAATGAAAATGACCCATTTTGAGAGCATCATGTTTACAAAGTGACGGCGAACCAGCGATTTAGGAGTCATTAAGAAGAAGCCAGTTTTATTTAATAGTATGCAGAAAGATGGAGTTGTAAGTATGTATGTAATTCTAAACTTTTTAGGCAATGGTAGCATGCTAATTGCTGACTGATACTCGTCGTTTATCTTGTCCAAATATTAGGCGACTGTCCAGTGGGGCTGTAGCTTTCACTGAGGACACAAAGGTGTTATTTCAGGACATTTAACAGGGTTTATAATGAGCTGAAGAGGTGCAGTTAGATACCCAGTCAGCTTTGAAATGGAAAGGAAACCTGCTGCACTTTCAGAAAAGACTAAAAGATTTTAAAAAAGCCCTGTTTGAGAAATTGAGTTACAGATGCTAGTGCAACATAGGCTAGCTAGGAGGTAGGTGGAACATTTGTTTATATTACAAAGAAAATTTGTTAATTTTCCAAATGAATGAAACAAAAAACCCTTCAAACTTAAGCTACAATCTTTGATTAGTAGCTGTCTTTAATTAGGACTTCTGTTGCTCTGTATACAGACTCAGACCGGGTTCTGTGTGATAGTTTACATCTTCAGCCGGAGTCTCCTCGGGCTTGTGAGAACCAGCTAAGATGAATAGAGGAGTGATGAGATGAGAGGAGATGAGAGGAGATGATAGAGCAACGGTAATGACAGGGTCATTAGCCCTCACTAACTGCCTCTGATGGGGTCCTTCTCTTTACTGTAACACATGCACAAACATCCACTTCTCATCTCTTAACTCATTCGCCAACAGTGTGTGTGTGTGTGTGTGTGTGTTAACGAACACGCACTTGCATGTTTAAAGTGCCACGTAGTGCTTGTGTTGGTATTTCAATTAGACCCTCTGTGTTCTTTCCTCTCTGCAGGTCATGTTCAGAGGCATCGCCGAAGCTGCCGGCCGTCTGACGAGCATCCAAATTACAGGCCGCCCACGCAGAGAGCGCAGAGAGAGAGAGAGTCTACTGTACATTCCCCGTCTCCTCTCTTTCAAGTCTCCTTATGGAGTCTTGTAACCGCTGCATGTATGCGCGCAGTATATAGGGTTCAGATGTTATCAGATGAAACAGGCAGGTTAAAACTGTTTACATGAGAGAGAGAGAGAGAATGTGGAGTCACCTGATGTTTTGGAGATGGTGATGGACTTCTTGGCTGGTCTTCTTTCAACTTTACCTACAAGGAAGAGAATAATTATCTGCTGCATTGAGTCAGAGGGCGACCATTATTTAATGCTTGCTCTTAAAATCTTCCACATGAGTGACATGAACTGTTTGTCCGTCAGTTATTAGTGTAAAAGTGATATGGTTATATGGCCTGCATGCTCTCTTGAAGGAATACTCCAGCGAAAATCAGTATCACCCCTTGTAGGTTTGAAATGTGGCTCTGAAAAGTTTGTAGTTAGCGCCTTTGCAGAGGACAACAGCTGTAGTCAGCTTGGATTCACAACAGTTACAATGGCTTCCGAAGGTGACCCAGTTAAATGACCACCCATTAGTTATGGAGCAGGAATGGTTTTAGAAGATCCATTGTTATTGTGACCATCAGTTTTTATCCTCGTGCTGTCACTTTACCCGTGATAGCAGACTTTTCGGACACCCTGTACAACCAAATCTCAGAGACGCAACCTCACCAATCTTGTTGCCCAGGGTTGAAGTCTGGCTGCCTGGCGTCCCGTTGGGTTTCTGTGGCTTTCCGTCCTCTACGTCACCTGGCAGCTCGTTGGCAGTTGAGACAGTCTCACCAGCTGCTGGGGTGATGGTGGGCGTCGGTGCCATGGTGCCGTCAGCCAGGACCTCGGGCTTCTCCACCACCAGGCTGGTGAGGGGACTGAGGAAGTGGTAGGTCAGAGACAGATTGGTGGCCTGCTGGATGTGGTCTTCCCTCTCCTTGCTAGTTTGGCTGCGCAGCCGTGACCGTAGCCCCTCCTTGACGCTCAGGAAACCCCAGATGCGTTCCACAAAGTCTTCCGTTAGCGAACCCAAAGCAACTCCTAATCCCTGTGTGACCCCTGACCCTGGAGCCGTAGCTCCAGCCGCGACTGCTGCTGTGGCTGCTTTCACATGTTTCTCAGTCTCAGTCTGTTGGTGCCGCAGTGGAACGTCGGTCTCCAAAATGATGCTCTTGTCGCTGTTGCTGGCTGTAACCTGGACGTGGAGGGATTCTGCACTTTGGTTGCTCAGCTTGCCGGCGATGACGATCTCAGAGCCGTTGAAGTAGTTGGTGAACAGATGCTGAGTGACGTACTGGACGGCGTCGTCAGTGTAGTTGATCCTAATGTCAGACAGCAGAGGGGTTCCTATCTCATCGTAGAACCTAGAAAGGAACAAGGAGACGTCTATGCAGGGATGGATTGCAGCTGAAAGGTATTTTGTAAATTCTCTAAGGTGCCTATGGTTAATGTTTGGGTCTAAAAGGTTAGATAAAGGTTGTGATCGTGGCTAAAAGAAACCAGCATTCAAACAACTGTCTTCAGGTTAAACTCAGACACTTTTGAGGTTTTGCGGTGCTGTAACAACCTCGCCCGACAACCATTACATTACCAGTACAGATTGTTGTATTTCTTTGGGGGGCAGTTCTAACCTCCAGACTCTGACTCTGCTCCGGGGCACATCAGCGGTAGTTTTTGAGGTAGAAAAAGAAGGCTGTTATTACAGATTTCATCAAATGTCTTGTTTATTCAAACAAGCCACCTTCCGGCCATAAATCTGCTTGTCTAACCTCTCGGAGCTACTGCCACCCCACTTCAGAGTTTGTGCACACATTCATAAAAGAGTGTGTATAAAGCAAAGATTGTGAATGTGTGTGTGTGTGTGTGTATAAGTCCTTCGTCCTGTCCTTGTTGTCACACCGCAGTAAACCTCCTCACCTCTTAGCCGGCGTGTTTGTTCAAGCAGGACGAGGGCTATTATCTGTGGAGTCTATCTGTTAACCCCACGTACGTACTAAGATGCAGGTTTCACAACACACACACATTCCTGCTCGACTGAACAAACACCTCGTGTGTCCGAGTGCGGAAGAGAGAGAGAGAGAGAGAAGAGGGTTGTGTGTGAAGGATAGAGGAAGGAAAAAAAAACGGTATGAGAGAGAAAGAGGGCGGCTGTCCCATGTTGAAGTTCATTAAAGAGGTCTGTTGTCAGCACTGTCACATTTGCGGTCGTCGTTCCCTCGTAGCTCGATGAGAGATGGAGGGACGTGTCAGTGGGGTGGAGGGGAGGGATTAAGGAAAGCTAATTGCTTAATAAGAGGAGGATTATACATATATGATGGGGACATTTTATAATGGTTACTTTTAGTATTCTTTCAGTCCAGTGTTAGAGCAGATTTAGATCAGTTGCAGACCAGTTTTATACCAGTTTCAGCGGTGCGGTTCTTTTGGTCTGCTGTACGATTGCTGAGTTCAGATCTGCCCACATGACTCATACCAAAGGGGACTACGAACCAGATTCAACCAGACTAAACAACACAGGTTTAAAAAGTGATTTCAGACCACTTTGTTAAGCCAGTCTTAGGTCACTTTCGTGCCTGTTTTAGATCTGCTGAACCCAGTTTCTGATATAATCTCTTAATTTCTCTGGTCTTAATCACCAGCATCTTGAGTGTAGGACCATCTAGAAGCTGAGATAAAGAGCAATCCCCATTTGGTCGCCTCTTTTTTTTTTTTTTTACAAATCCAAGATGGCTGCCATGTTGCCATCTGGGAAAACGTGATAGCACACAAAAAGTGCCCTCTTACCCTTTGAGCATAGCACTGGCGTCGGCTTCCTCGTGGATGCGTCTCATCATCCCGCAGTTTTCCAGAGCCATGCGCTCCAGCAGCCGGTAATCCACGTCGTTCCCGAGCCCGATGGTGAAGATGCAGAACTTGTCCTGCACGGCCGAGCGAGTGTTCCCCAGGATGGCAGCGGACTGGATCTCCCCGACCGTGGGCCGTCCGTCAGTCAGGAAAATAATGAGGGAGACGCTGTTCGGGCCGGCGTCAGGGCCTGAGAGGTAATCCCGAAGCAGAGAGGAGCCAGTCTGGATGGCACCATCGATATTTGTGCCTGCAGTGAAGAGACGCCATGACAGATTATTGCTCAGGGAAACGTCAAGGACATGGAAATACAGTGAATTAGTCGAACTTTATAGATTTTATAGCCCTGAGGCCAGAAAATGAAAAGCTCATTAAAGGGTTATTCAAAGCAGATAACCACGTTCTGCCTAGATCCTTAACCAGATTAAACCAGAAAATGTGTATACAGTTTCTAACAGTGCACTTAAGTCATGAATAAAACATTTACATGCACAAGAGTCAGTTCAAGTTTCTATCAAAATATAGGAACAGTGAAGAAGACAAGCCATTAGGACAATCGCGTGTCACCTCCAGTGGTCGCCAGCATGTAGATAAACTTCTTGGCGTCTCTGACAGTAAGCGGCGTCACCGGTACGAGGCGATTCGGCTGCCAAACTTTGATCCTATTGGAGAAGCTGATGAAGTTAAAGTGATCGCCCGGCCGCAGGTCCTTCAGAATGGTGAACAGAGCGTCTTTAGTCTGAGAAAGAAAGAGCGCGTGAACGAGAAATTATTTCAAAACCTTCCACATGTGAATCCAATCCAACAATTCTTCGCTGCTCGACATACCTTCCTGACAGCAGCTCTCTGGTGGACAGATGCAGCTTTAATGGATTACTGAGAGAAAACCCTATAGACTGTGATGTTGTGATGTTTCTCAAACTGTGTGTTGAATTTCTTACAACAGACACAACAAGATTTCTCACTCTTGTGTCAACAGAAAGCTGAATGCACATTGTGGTCCTGGTCTCATGCTTATTGTATTATAACGCTGGAGCTAAAGTGGTTGGAAGCAAAACACACATATCATAAATCAAACGCCCGGCCTTTTGACCAGCAGTGGTGACACACACACACACACACACACACACACTCCACCCATGAATCGAGCCCAGGAGGGTGGTGGCGAGCGCATGTTTATCAGTTAATCTGAACACTTAAGCTAATTACGTCTTAAAATGTTAAAGAGTTTGTTGTTTCATTTGTATGTTAAACAACGTTTTTATAGCTTGACTTTGGTCACGCGTCTTTCAGTCTATCCAACGGGCTTTGAATGGGTTCCATATGCCATATTCCACAATCCTTGCATTCATGCTGACACAATAATCCACCAGAAACCTTTTTCTAGAGAAAACAGCAGTTTCCTCCAAGAACATTATGTTTTAGCCTGCGTTGGTGTGATTCTCTCTCAGATGTCCGTGAAATGTGTTTGATACGTACGGTGGGGTTTTGGCCGCTTGCAGGTGATTCATGGGTTTTAATCATTGTATTATACTGCTTTCATTTCTAGCTGTAACTATGAAATTTGACTCCAGACCTTTAAGGTGTCGAGCATGAGAAATCCATGTAAGGAAATAGACGAGCCAAAGTACGTAGACTGAAAAACGTCGTCCTGCTTCTCTGCTGTGGAGCATCTCTGCAGCCCTGTGCGTGGGTGTCAGATATAATTTGGCGCTGAGGGGTTTATAGATGTCTATACGGGCTGTATACAGCAGAGGTCAGAACCACGGCCTGCCCTACAGTGAAACCCTCTATTGTGGAGCCAAATCAAAACACACTTGTTGTTCTGTTCCTGCGGCCCGCTGGGGGCAGGCGATGGGTGGGGGGACGGATCAAGGGGTCGAGGGTGCTGTTGTCTAAAAAGTTCCATTACCCCATAGACACTGACCTTCCTCCTCCTCACAGCGCAGCCTTGTGCTGTATGTCTCTTTTCTTTCTCAGTGAAAATCTGTTTTCCAGTTTCTCTTCCTCTTTTCTGTTTCTGTGCTCTTCGCTGTGGCAGCTGCAGAGATCAGCTCTGAGTCTGGCCGAGGGGATTATCCTGCTATTGCAGATGGAGGAAAAAGGGTCTGATATTGATATTCCAGTGTGGGAGTGAGGAGGTGGGGTGTCGCGTTTCTGATCCAATATAGCCATTGAAGTTCTGCAAGAAAATTCATCAGAATTTCTCTGACACACTCGGGGGGGGGGGGGGGGGGGGAAAGCGAGAGAGTGAGTTTATTATCTGGTAATTCTGGTCCAAGGTGGAACTTTTGGCTGCAATAGGTAAGATTTTAATGTGAAAATACACCAAACGTATCAGCCTAAATCCCAAAACTGCTGTTGCATCAGTTAAAAGTGTCCCTCAGATTGGACCAAATTCAATTGTGGAGTCAGGGACAGCACGAGCAGAAAACTGCCCGTCGTTTTCAGCCTCAGCTAATGCATTATAATGAAGCATAGATCGTCCCCACAGTTGAGTTTTGATACTGTTAAAGGACACCGTTGGCAGTGTTTTATCCCATTTCTTGCTAATACTGTACATTTGACAATAATCCTGACCTTTTTCAAAACCATAGTTCCCCAACGAGACATTTGATTTAATCCATCACTGACGTTTGACAACTTTTTGACACTTACCAGCTTTTTCCAGACATTTTAACCCTCATATCATCTTTGTCAGCAGAACCCCATCCACTGATGAAGACCATGAGATGCAGTGGAAACCTCCACAAAAAGCTAGTACATGGACCTTTTTTCAAGAATCAGCTTTCATGCTCAACATCTCAGTTAACGTTCTGTTGCCTAAATTAATGCTAATGCTGAGTAGTGATGCAGTTAAAAGCACCTTTTCCATTGTGGTGCTTTCAGGTACTTACTGAAGGCTCTGACATCTGACACTTGAAATTAAAGGCACCAAATTTACTTAATTGTTTCCTCACAGTTTATGTTTGATTATTTATCTTCTGGGATTGATTGTTTTTTTAACAACTTAACAATTCAACGCCCTTCAGCAGTCGAGCCTCGAATGTCAAATGATTACTTTAAAGCAATAATTGCATGATCTGAAACTAATGTCTGCCTTAAAAGGAGAAAAAATGCAGTTGTTTACAACCTAAACCTTAATCTGTAAACCTGTGACACCGGATATCTAAACAATCGGTGCCACACTCCTGTAGCTTTAACTTCACAACAGTTTTTCCAGATATCCACCGAGTGTGCTGCTGTACCTGTCTGATCTTAGTCCCCAGCATGGAGGCGCTGGTGTCGATCACAAACACCACATTCTTGGGCACGACGGGCAGGTCTTTGGGGGCAAAGTAGTGGACAAAATGGCCATTTAAAACCTGGGAAAGAAAGACGCAACAGGCAGCGAGATCAGTTGCAGTAGTTGTCAGAGTTTGGCAGCGGAGTTACTGTTGTGGCAGGAAACCAGAGAAATGAATGACTAACAGGTGGGTGGATGAGTGTGTGTGTGTGTGTGCGTGTATAGTTGGATGTGCACACATACAAAGTATGAAAACAATTTTTATGCCCTTTCACAGGCTGCTTATCTGGTTTTATCGAAGGATTTGTTGTTTTTGAGATCACCTGAATGTCTCCTATCCCCATGTCCCTCTGCACATCGTAGCGGATCACAAAGTCTCCCAGGAGGCCGTTGGTGGTGATCTTGGCCTGTTGGACGATGTTGACGCTGAAGGTGATCTTGCAGACGTTCTTTTCGGTTTTGATCACGGTGGTGACGGGAGGCTCCGGCTTGGCTGAGGCACAAAGACAGGAAGTGTGTTTGTGTTTTTAACTGGCTCAAGAACGAATCCCCGAAACATGTAAAGTGACCGTGACCGTGTGGATTTAAAAGGTTGTCACGGTGGATCTAAAGCTGATCTCTGTGTAGAATATTATTGGTGCAGCACCATCAAGATAACAGCAGTAAGGAAACAACAATTAAAGCAAAATAAAATAAAAAAAAAACTACAAAATTAACAAATATGTAATAGAAATAACTGATGAAGTAATCAGATGTATGTGTAAACCTGGTGTCTTGGGTGCAGTGGGCCCAGTTGCAGTATTGGAAGCACCGTTGTTGCTCCTGCCGTTGCGGAGCGGCAGCACCTGGAGGTCCACGATGGGCGAGTGGTCGACGATGGTGACGTCCAGGCTGAGGCGGCTGACCAGCTGCAGCGGCCGCAGGCTGGTCACGTGCTCGTAGCGCCCCAGCCGCCGCTGCAGAAGCTCCTCGTAGGTCAGCAGGAAGACGGCCCGGTTCCGACCAGGGATGCTGGCCGCCATCCTGAACACCTCCACCTCCGGCTCAGGCCTGGGGGGGGAGCGGAGGGAAGTGGAGACAGTGTGAGTAATGCCAGCACTGGAGGATTTGTCAGATGAAAGTCAGTAATTTTCCACAACATGCTTTAGGATTAGGTTAGTGGGTTGCATTCAAATTAATATTTGAACTGTAAAAAGTGACTTATAGTGACTTAAGTTGGCTTTTACCACATGAACAGTCCTGCTGCTGGAGAAACTCACTAGAGCACCGAATGTGGATTAATCCGCCCCTAAAAGTAGTCCCCAACAAATGCATTATTTTTTTTGTTTGAATAAATTTGCTCAAAACTGCTGTTTTAAGAAATTGCTTAGCAGTGACTTTAACATGAGAAATTTAAATGTAAAAGTTTGTACTTTGACTTTACTCATTAACGAATGTACTTTATGTGTATCTTTTACTGAAATCAGAAGAGCAGCAGCTGTAAACAGGAAAACATTAGATGAGCGAAGAAGACAAATTCTGGAGAAATTAGGGAAGAAGAGGTGGAGTGTCGAAGTGAACAGTCCAAGTGGTGATATCATGAATATGGAAGTCCTGCCGCTGTCTAATCTCACATCTTCCTCTTCACTCCTTTCCTTCCTGCCCTGCTCTGCCCTTTACAGCAGCGTCAGTGAATCACTAAATCTCATTTAATGAAATGTCTCTTTTCATATGACAGCTGGAAACCCTGATGTCACTTCTTCCATATGTCACTTCTTGGGTCCCAGATTTATATGACAGTCGTCGTCTCTGGAGCAATGAGCTTATTTCAGACATTCAGAACACACACTCCCTCTGTGCGTCCGCCTGGTTGTGGTAAAAGAGGTTTTAGTTGGGATGTTATCAATCTCTGTTTGCAAAATAGGAATATTAGAGGGGAACGTGTGCTGCTGTGTAATTAACAGCCAGCCATAGTGGCCACACACACACACACACACACCTTACCTTGCATCGCCTGACTCTTTGTTCTTGGGTTTGCCGTTCTCCTGTTTGACCCTCTTTTCCTTCGGCCTGACCTCGCTCTGGTAGACACGCCCTCCAATGATCCTGGTTCACGGGGTCAAAGGTCGAGGATTAGAGCGGCGCTCATGTTCAGGACCACCTATTGTCACGTTTTCAACTGGGTTTTCTCAAACAAAAGGCCGAATTCATGGACAAAATCCTGTTGTTACCTGTTTATGGGTAACAGTCCTGCACATGAATGAAACTGTGTGTGTGTGTGTGTGTGTGTGTGTGTGTTTTAACAGCAGCATGAAAGTTTTGACCCTTTCTTGTCTTCTTGCTAACATCTCCATAGCAACCGTCATAAATCCTTGCAGCCACTAAATCCTGTTTCTTCTATGAAAGAAAAACGTCCAAACCTGCTCAGATTGACTGATTTCTGGGGACAAACTGGAGCGATTACTTCACTAAAACTTTGTCAAACTTCACCGACAATCCACCAGAAGTAGAATTTAAATAGTAATTGTAAAGTGGAGGTCAGGCCCCTTGGGGAGGGCGACCCAAGATAAAAACTGAGGGCTCACAGGAAGATTATAGGGAAATGTATGTTTATTATTCTGTTGCTTTGTATGTTGATTGTATCTCGGTGAAAACTTTGTATGATACAATATCCTAACAATAAATAACAATAAACTTTTATCCTAATCATGCTGTGATCATCTTATTGTGGTTTTAGGTCCACTGTCGGGTGACCTGCACGACTCTTACATGGTGAAGTTGGAGACGTAGGCATTAGCGGGGATCTGGAACTGGAAGACGCCCTCGGAGGCAGCAGAGTGCCGGTTGAGCATGGCGCAGTACACCGCGGTGAAGGCGTAGCGGGAGATGATGGTGGTCTTGATGGAGAGTTCCTGGATGTGAGGTTTAGTCTCCTGCAAAGGAAACGAGAAAACACCATCACTGCAGAAGCGCCAGCACGCAAATATCACCTGGACTAAAAACGGTAATTTGGCACGATTTTACGCAGCTGTGCTGCGCGTATTGAACATTCCTCAGTTTGTTTTTGATTAGTCAAGATATATTATCCAAAGGAAACCTGAATGTCCCCATAGTTACAAGAAGCAAACTGAGGCAGATGACTTTGTTCCCATGAGCTCAGACTCATTACAGATATTCTGGCACATCTGCGCGCTTGGCGGATCTCCTGCGCGTCACGCCCGAAGCGCACAAGTTTCGGCTGACAAAATATTTGTTTCTAAATATCTTAAACTAGGTCATGAGCTCTAGGCCACTATTAAAAAACATTTAAAGTTGTTTCCTTCATGGCAGAGAGGTCAATTCACCATAAACTCTATATTAGTATTGACAGATTAGAGGGTATCAATATTTATCCGCTGTGCCAAATGATATAAGAGAAGGCATTGCTTCTCATCCTCCATTTTAAATAATTATTTGGACTCAAACCCAACTCACACCTTGTCTTTACCTTGGTCAGTATAGTCTTCACCTGCCGGGGGACCCTGCGCGGCGCCTGTGTACAAAAACAAAGGAGTCAGAGAAGGAAATCCAAACACCAGAATGTGCAACACCTTCGTGTTTTAAATGTCTTACAATATCTAAATCAAAATCTGCGAGGTCGGAGTCAATGCCATCTCCAAACTGGGAGTCCTCCAGTTGCCCCAGTACACTCGGGCTGAAACACATCAGTAAAGTCAGCAGCAGCATCTTGAAGTCCTCCTCCGGTAAAACTCACGAAGATAACTGGGACATTATTTCCAGCGTCTCCGAGTCTCCGTCAGTCCAGATCCCAGTGACCGGACGGAGGAGTGACACGGTGTGGGGAAGGAAAATACGCCCACCCACTGGAGGAGAGAGATGCAGTGTTTTCAGTCCCACTCCTGAGTGAGCGGCAATTAGGGCTGCTGCCTTCAGGGAGTGTCGGAATCTTTGCAGTTACGAGTTAAAACCCGAAATAAGAAGCCTGTCCCTAAAAGTGTCAGAAGGAGCAGCGATAAGGATTACATGCTATTTGAACTTATTTGAACATTTTGCTGTGTTTCTTTGCTGTAGTTTGATACTCTACATTACTCTATGTAGCTTTAATGATTTTCTTTGTATTGTTTTTGTAGAAATTTGGATTTGTAATTGACAGACAGTGACAGGAAATACAGTATCTTTACTTCACAATGACACTGAAGGAGGTATATGGACACATAGATGGAGTCTATGGAGCCTGTTTAGAAGGCTGTTCATGCGCTGTGTTACAATGCATAGCCTTCATTTCTTATTTTATTTACATTGAAGCGATCATTCTTATTCTGCAGCGTGATATACTGTAGACACTGGAGTTTACAAGGAGCACTTGAAGGCAGCATGCCCCTTCCATTAACCATGACCTTCCGTCAGTGTCATAATCAATAATATACATTTGCAAAGTTCAGCTATGACTACTGTTATTCTAAACTACGCATGACATAAATATACACAGGAAAATATATTTGAAATACTTTCATTTGTTTATTTAATTTGAAAACATTTGAAACACCTCAGGGCTCAGCTATTGCTAGGCACTTTTTATTATATAGCTTTTATTGTTTCTGGTTATTCACACTTTGCATTTACATGATTTCTTTCTGGTTACAGAGTTAAAAAAAAACAACCCAATAATTTCATGCCCATTATTTCCCTAAAAATCAAGTATTTAGTCAAAATAAAATTGACAGCGTGACTTCAGCAGGTTTACTCTGGTGCCATCTTGTGAGCAACTGAGCAAAATGCAACATCACGCCTGTCTCATGTGAGCTGGGGACATGTGATAACGTTCATCTCTGTGTCATCAGAAGGATATTTGTCCCAATGTGCACCGTGTTGGACAGTTTGTCTGTCCCCGGATCTTAAAACAATCTGTAACCTCTGTTTACTCTATGAATGTGTCAAATCTGTCCTATTTACCCTGCCCACACTGCAGGTCAGGTTTCAAAGTTTCCTTCTCCTCCGTAGGTTACATGAAACACAACAAATATTGACTGGGGCCGGGAGTCGATCAGTTCAGTGGATTTTAACCTTTAGTTTTCGGCTCTGCTGTGTTTCCACGAGGCTCCCTGCAGACAGACGGTCCTGTCTCCCAGCGCTGTTTTTTTGTTTTGTATGTGTGTGTGAGAGGGTATGTGTGTTTGAACCCACAGGCCTGGAAACATGAGGCGTCTGCTGCTGCTGCTTCTGGGGCTCCTGGTCGTCCAACGGGGCCGCTGCTTTGAGTTCGTGATAGATGGAGAATGGGAGGACGAGACGGTGAGTTAGAGGCTGTTAACAGGGACTGAAAGAAGGATGAAGTCTCTGAAGTATTTACAGAATATTTACAGTTTAGACTTGATAATCTTAAATCAGAGTAAGGATCAAATTGGCTGTGATTTATGAATTGAAAGAAAACTAGAAATATACATTTATACTGATGTATATTCATGGATTTTGCATCTGTTTGTGGTTGTTGGGCTTATTTCAATCACCGACAATCTTCTTACATTATTGGATTTATGGGATTTTTTTGATTTTCATATGACGTGAAACTGAGAAAAAAAAAACAATTCAAAAAGAAAAAGTTTATTTTCTCACCAAGTATTGTAAGAGCAGTGAACTGTATATCATTTTGAGTATACATACATTTTTTAAATGAAATCTAAATTCTTGCCCTGACCTTTAAAACGTGCTTTTTTTTCACGATCACTGAAGTTTGAATCTAAATACCTGCTGTGACCTTTGACCTTTAAAACATTTGTACTGCTGACAAGTCAGTGTTTTTTTAAGAATCTTTTTTTTTTTTTTGGTGAAATCACATGAAAAATACACTTTTTCTTGAATTGTTGCAGAAAATAAAAATCGCATTCACTTTACCAGCCTGACGGTTAATTATGATTTTCATCAAAATGTTCTTTCTGCCACCAGTCACATCTACAGGATCATCGGGAGAGACACAAGGTGAGACCACCGGGCTTTTCTTATTCATACACATGTATAATACAGAGCACGAGCCTTTCAGTTTGCTTCTCTCAGTGATGTTGCAATAACTGCAATCATCGATCCATGGAATGCATCTTACTGATTACACATCATCAAACAAACCTACTCTGATCCTGATTGCGATCCTGTGTCATCTGAGTCTTAATAACAAGCGTTTGTGATTTACAATCTTCTGGCAGAGAGAGCTGATTGAGACAGTGTGAGGCTGATGACTTGTGTGTGTTTCAGAGAGCGATATTGACCAGCGAGGAGCAGGAAGACTTTGAGGTATGAGCCCTCTGCAGTGTGACAGAGTTTAACCTTATCTAGTAATCAATATGCTGCTGTTTGAAGAGATTCCCATGACTGACAGGTTGTTGACTTTGTTCTGCACTAATCCTGCGCTGCCTCCTTTTTTTTGTCTGTCTTTCTCTACCTTTATTTGTCTTCATATAATTTAAATCGCTATAAACCAAAGCAACCATATATGCATATTGATACTCAATGTACTATTGCTGTAACTGAGAACCAACTGATAAATAAATAATAATGCCTTCATACAGTATATATTTGCATTATTTAATATAGATATAAAACGTGGTAATTAGTGATTTTTAGAGGTGCTGTTTGGCTGACAGGCTAGCTGTTTCCCCCTGTTTTCAGTCTTTATGCTAAGCTAAGCTAAGCATCTACCGTCAACAGTTATGAAAGTGGTATCAATCTTCTGTTCCTTTAATTACTGAACATCTCGGACTTTAGAAACTCGTGTTGTGCAGGCAACCCTAACTCTATGTAAGTTGAGAGAGAGAGAGACTGCAACAAACATGGCTGAATTTCAGGAAGTGGAAGTATGTGCAAAATTGTGCTCACGGTATCTCTAACGTTTCCATCTGGAGTCTTGGGTTTGGAAAGTTCGCCTGTTCTAAGCGTCAACATTTCAGCGAAGTGTTGAGACGAGTAGATGCAGAATAAACACAGTTTGGTAACAGTAACAGTAAGAAACGACTGAGAGAAAGACATCTCGTGAATATTAAGATGGGGGGAAAAGTATGGAAAAAAATCAAATTAAGCCCCGAATAAAAAGGAGAGAATTCCAAGTTTTCCGGAAACTCCTTTCTGCTTAATGTCCCCCTCAGTTACTCTGTCGTTGTCTGCGCAGGCCATCCGTGGAGATGACATCACCGTCAAGAGCTACAAGGTGGAGAGCCGCATCACGTCGCGCTTCGCCCACACCACCGTCAGGAGCTCGGTGGTCAATTCGGGCTCCAAAGCCCAGAGCATCGGCTTCAACGTCCAGATCCCCAAACGAGCTTTCATCACCAACTTCACCATGTGAGCCCAGCTTCATGCCGTCCTAACGACCTTTAAAATAGAGCTTGTAGGGTTTTAACCTTTCACACTTTCTGTCGCAGGAATGTGAACGGGATAACGTTTGTGGGCTCAGTGAAGGAGAAGACGGTGGCCAGGAACCTGTACGCCCAGGCCAGAGCCAGAGGCAAGGCGGCGGGCATCGTCAGGTACTGGACCAGCCTCTTGGATTTCAGTCCCCTGTGGAGCTCAACAGCTTCATACTGAATGAAATGTTTCTGCTTTACAGGGCTAATTCCCAGGACATGGAGACCTTCAAGACAGAAGTCCACGTTCCTCCTGGCAGTAACATCGAGTTTGAGCTCCACTACCAGGAGATGATGCACAGGAAGCTGGGTTTCTACGAGCACACGCTGCACGTGCAGCCTGGGAGGCTGGTGCCACAGTTCCAGGTAAGAACATCATCACATATGTGTCTTTTTGCGTGCCTGTATGTGTTCTTGCAATCGTCCCTGACCCGGTCTCTCTTTAGGTGGATGTCTACATCTTTGAGCCGAAGGGAATTTCCATGGTACGAACACCAAACACCCTCGGAGAGCAGTTTGCAGACCTGATCAAAGTTACATCATCCAAAGACAAGGTAAGACCCAGCGGGCCACAATACGTACGCCAAAGCTGCACCATTGTCTTATTTTAGTAATAAAACATATTTAGAAATGTACACGTAGCTGTTGGGATGATGAACCCCGTGTGGGAGTATTAGGGCTTTGTAAAAGGAATGAATGAGTCAGACTCACAACCACTAAGTTATGGACATTTAAATGTCTTGTCATGTGACTTACAGATCTGGATGTGCCCCCTTTTGGGGACAGTTTGGATGAAATTCGCTGGATGAAATTAGAAATGTTGAAAAAAGTGAAATGTTTGTCTTTAACCAAGAAACTCATGACACAAAATACACTTAAAAATGCTTCATGTTTGTGTGTCCTGATCCAGGAATTATTAGCCAAAATGTAAAGTCTGTTATAAATGGCCACGTGATGGCGCTATTTGCATCAAAAAGAATCTCATCTTCCTTGATTTGTGACCAAATTTACCACCAACTTTTGCTGAAATCTGAGATATTATGAAAATGAACAAATATTTAAAGAACATTACAAACAAAAACATCCCCCTGACATAATAATGATAATGTTTTATATGTAGGCAGGCACCTGAAGTTGTATCATGCACTGTGTCCGTGTCCCCAGGCTCATGTTGTCTTCAAGCCCAACCTGCAGCAGCAGAAAAAGTGTCCAAACTGCACCGAAAGCGCTATAGACGGCGTCTTTACCGTCATATACGACGTGAACAGGGACAGCAATGCCGGGGAGCTACAGGTATCACACCGTCACCCAAGTGCCTCATTTATTAACTTGTTTTAATGTTGCATGCAGCTACAAACTGTTTGAAGATGATCGCTCAAGCCTTCACCGTTTCGTCCAGGTCTCCGATGGCCACTTTGTCCAATTCTTCGCTCCTTCCAACCTCTCACCTCTTCCTAAAAACATCGTGTTTGTCATTGACGTCAGTGGATCCATGTGGGGAGTCAAGATGAAGCAAGTAAGAGATAGTTGTTTACGGGGACTTTGACCTCTCCAGCCCTCCTCCTGCTCCCTGCTCACTCTTCACTCCTCCTTTGTAAAACGCTGCCGCCGTGTGGTCATTCTGCAGAATGCATTTAAATCCAAACTTGTCTCACAGACAGTGGAGGCCATGCAGGCTATTTTGGATGACCTGACCATAGACGATCGCTTCAGCATCATTGACTTCAACCACAATGTGCGCTGCTGGAGCGAGGACCTGGTCCACGGCTCCTCCATTCAGATCGCAGATGCCAAGAAATACATCCAGAACATCAAACCCAACGGAGGTGTGAGAAAATATGAATCAAGTAGGAGGCTCTGATAACCTACAAACAATCTGTCTGTTAATGGCTGTATTTTACTGACCTTTGACCCCAGGTACCAACATCAACGAGGCACTGATGCGAGCAGTTCAGATGCTGGTGAAGGCGTCCAATCAGGGGCTCATCGACCCCCGCTCCGTCTCCATGATCATTCTGGTGTCTGATGGAGACCCCACTGTGGGTAAGACTGATTCAACTGCTATTAAAAAGACTTTACATTTAAATTCTACTGTCAGGTTTAGCAGCTTATCCAGCCGCAGGACGACAGTCAATCAGTCGGTTTCATGTTCCCTTTGCAGTTTGCTGATTTTTATCCCCAAATAACTCAGATTGAAAGTTTTTAAAAAGTTATAACGCTTAAAGAAAGAGGTGAGTAAAAACGCATCAAGGCCAACAGATTGTGAATGTAAGATGATACACGGTCTCATCTTTGTAGTCAGTAAGATGGTGCGCTGATCTTTGCAGGTGAGATCAAGCTCAGCACCATCCAGAAGAATGTGAAGCGGGTGATGAGGGAGGAGTTCTCTCTCTTCTCGCTGGGCATCGGCTTCGACGTGGACTATGACTTCCTGGAGCGCATCGCCATGGAGAACAGGGGCATGGCTCAGAGGATCTACGTTAACCACGATGCCGCACAACAGCTGCGGGTACGAAAAAGCTTTGAGGAAAACTTCAGCAAACAACTCAGCATCACTCAGATGTTTGTGCTCATCTCCTCTCAACCGACGAAAAACCTGAAACGTATTCGTTTCCTTTATGAAAGTGGAATTAGCTCATCGTATCTTCTGACTCCATCTTATGCATTATAATCTTAACCTGTGTTGCTGCTTCCATATGTTCAATTGTTAAAAATTCAAAAGGTGCCATTGCAAGAGTCCAAGTGAGAGTGCAAGTCCTTTAATCTTCTGCTCGGCGGCCACTCACTGATGTTGAACTGGCCAAACTTTACTGTCTTAAAAGGTACAATTGTTCCCTGGCAGTCAGAACGTAGGGCTCATTATTAGCTCATTTAAATCCAATATCGAACCTGGTCATAATTCTCTACTTTAAACAGAAAGTGGGGATTAAAGGTTGGTTTAGTTTACAAGATGTTGGATGTTTTATTGTGACATGCAGAAACTCTCCTAGTTTGTCTCTTGATTAACAGCATCTTCTACACCCCCCCCCCCCCCCCCCCCCCGCAGACGTTTTACAGCCAGGTCTCCTCCCCTCTGCTGAGGAGGATCACCATTCAGTTCCCCGAGGACACGGTGTCAGACGTCACCCAGAACCGCTTCGATAAGTACTTCAGCGGCTCAGAGCTGGTGGTGGCCGGGAAGGTGCTGCCGTCCGAGACCAACGCCCTGACCAGCTTCACCACCGCGTCTGCCGTGAGTACACAACCAGGTTTACAACCGTGTTTACAACCGTGTTTACAACCATGTTTACATCACTACACCTGTGACAACTTTCCACTGAATACTTCAGTTCCTAAATCTTTATTCGATTCATTTCCTCTTGGACCTGATTGTGAGGCGTTATGGGAGCGGAGGGCCAACCAACCAAATTGGGAAAATATGTGTCACATGAACGCAAAATCAGAAGTTGAGGGTTAAAGGCCATGGGTAAGGGGAAGAAGTGAGGCCTACAGAGCTGCTACCACCGTCCTCCTCTGTGCCATCTCGCCCTGCAGTCCCGCCTGGACATCTCCCTGGAGACGGAGACAGACATCACGGAGCTGGACACCGAGCTGGCCAAGCATGAGCACTCGTTCACGGGCTTCGCCAGACAGCTGTGGGCCTACATCACCGTCAAACAGCTGATCTCTGAAAGGTGAGAGGACGAACTGTTGCAGCATATGAAAACATGGCAGGTTGATCAGAAGGAACAGTTTTCAAAAATCAAGAAAACAAGAACCTCAATTGGAAATCCTACAGTGTCTTACATACATATATATATATCCCCTCTAACAGGAAACATTTGGTGAATCTATGTTATTGTCAGTGTCTGATGCCGCAGTGTGGCCCCCCTGCAGGTCTCTGGCTCCGACAGCTGCCAAGAAGAGGAAGATCACGCAGCGGATCATGGCGCTGGCTGTGGAGCATCAGTTCGTCACTCCTCTCACCGCTCTGCTGGTGGAGAGCGAGGACGGCACGGAGAGGCTGCTGGCGGACTCCCCGAAGGACCCCAAGCACGGCTGCTGCTCAGGTGCCTCCAGGAAAAGACCTTTTACTGCTGATGGATGCCACTGTCTGAAACTCATTTTTACTGCGTTTGGTTTAAATTTAAAGGATGGATATGATTCGGCAGCATCTTTTATCTTTTATCTTATTTGACACCAAAATCACACCAAATCATAAAGTAGTTATGTATGACAATATTAATAAGAATTTAATAAGATATTTATTTGCTGGTGAAACGTGTTGGTTGCCTCTGTGCTACGTCGTGTGTGTGTGTGTGTGTAGGAGGAGGACTAGGAGGAGGCTCGGCGTCCTCTGGTCTGCCTCCAGTGCGTGTCGTCTACCAGCCTCCACCCTGGGTCCAGATGACCACTCCGGCCCCTCCGAGTCAAGGGAGGCAGGGCCCGGAGGAGTGGACCCTGCCTCAACAGGTCAACTTAGGTAACACACACACACTTCTGATGAGCTCCATAAAGCCTTGAAAGGTCCTCCAGCTGTAAACGTGTGACGAGCTCAGTGTTTCTCTCCCAGTGGACAACGACCCGCACTTCATCGTCCACCTGCCGACGAGCAACATGGACGTCTGCTTCAACATCGACTCCAAACCAGGTCACATTCTCAACCTGGTGTCTGACAGCGGAACAGGTACTGGACTGGATTAAAGGCTCATTCAAGGCGTTTGTTTTGTCCACAGGGAGACCTGCGTGGTCGCTTTACAGCACACGGCAGTGGAGATGATGTCTGGATGAGTGATGGCTTTTTATCTTTTGCATCCATCACCTTCTTGTCTTGTGGCGTGGTGGGGACTCATTACTTCAGTGTTTTTGTGTCTTTAAATTAATTAAACAAGAGGCAGCAACCTGCTCTTAGTGTGGAGGGGGTGACGGTAATGTTTGAGGGAAATTACTGTGAACAAGAGGCCTCTAATAATCTCTAGCATAGATTCAGTTGTTTAGTAATGATCCATGTTGAACACCTTTCTTATTAAAGGTGCTGACTTTGTATTTCATGTGTCGCCCCCCCTCTTGTCCCGAAGGTGTGGTGGTGAACGGCCAGTTGATTGCCTCTAAGCAGGCTCACAAAAGCAAACTGAGAACCTACTTCGGCATCATCTCAGTCTACAACCAGCCTGATGGTGTCAGCGTGACCGTCAGCACCGTCAACATCGCCATGACCGACGGCAGGAACAACCACTCCTTCACCTGGGGGGCCACGGCTGAGATCACACAGGATGGGTAACAGTCACGCCTGTAATTACAGCGTCTGCCTCGACATCGGGGTCATTTGGTCTCATGTCGTCATGTTTCTGTGTTTCAGCGTGAGGATCTCCATCGTGAAGAACTCTCACGTTACCATCGCAATAAATAACAACACCCAGGTGATGGTGCTACTTCACCGCGTTTGGAAGAAACATCCAATCAATGTCGACTTCCTCGGTATCTACATCCCCAACGACAACCAGTACTCGCCTCTGGTCCATGGACTCATAGGTACGTGATAACTGTGATAGGATGAGACACCTGTCAATCAACCACAAATTATGAGCCATGTTTTCCTCTATTTTTCATATCATTTGAACTGTTACCATGGAAACATGGCTAATAAGCAAATAACATGTTAAATTAACAGAAAGCTTGTTTTATTTCACTTTTAGCCTCAATTTGATATTTTGTGAGCACAGTCAATATTTTGAAATATGACCATTGTGACCTCCCAGTTTACAGTCCTATCATCCATCAAGGTGTGTGGAAGATCATCTTTTATCATGGACTTGAGTGGTATTTCATGTTTGTTGAAATAAGACAAACCTTTTCGAGCCTTCAGACAATGAAACGTTAACTTCTTGTGACAGGATGATGCAGCTTTAGTAGACACATTAACTCCACAAAGCTTGATTTTTGAACCACAGCCTATACTTCACACTGATCCCATTTAAGTAATATATTTGAAGCTGAAAGTGTGTGTGTGTGTGTGATCTCCCAGGGCAGTTCTCCAGAGAGCCTGAGGTGAGCGTGTACGACATGCGCGAAGGAGTCGACCCTCTGAAGAAGGAGGCCACCATGGAGGTGAAGGGCAACAGGCTGCCAGTCACCAGGTACGTCTTATTTCAAACTGACATCTGAACAAACCTGTTTCTTATTGAAACCATAAACTGTGTGTGTGTGTGTGTGTGTGTGTGTTTATCAGGGGCTGGCAGAAGGACTACAGGCATGATAAGAAGCGCGGCTCAAACGTCTTCTGCTGGTTCATACACAACAGTGGGAAGGGCTTCATCGATGGTCACTACACCGACTACATCGTCCCAAATCTCAGCAGCTTCCTCCAGACGCTCTGAGACACATTCAAGTACCCCGCGCTGCTATTAATCCCCTGGGCCAGCAAGGGTATAAAGAAAATTACACCCATTTAAAACAGAAACAGGAGAAGAAGAAAGAAGGGAAGACAATGTGTAACTTTTTGTCCACTGATGTCTCTGTGTGCATCTACATTTCTTGATTTCATTTCCTTTTAAAAATCATAAACGTTTCTTTCCTGATTATTTTCCAAAGAACACCAGAAGTCACTTTTGTTGAATTTATTTGGAGAAAAAGTGGACAAAGATCAACTTGAACGTCAATACAAAATAAAAAACAGATTGAACACGTTCACTCTGAGTTTCTCTCTGTGTGTGTGTGTGGGATGTGTATATGTACAGGTGGATCTTGGGGAAGTAACTCTGACACAGTAGAGTCCCTCAGAGGTGAAAAGGGGGGGGGGGGGTCGCTGGGTCAGGCCAGTTTTGAGAAGTCCTCATAGGCGATGTCCACTCTCTTCCCCTTCTGTTGACCCTAAAGAAGAGAGAAGATGAAACTGTGGTGAAAACATTTCAGTTCAACCACCGCTGATTTAGATTAAAGGGTTGGTTCATACAGATTAAGTAAAAACATATTTTCTCACTCATCAGTGGTGAGTTTTTATCTGCCCCAGGTTTTGTTAATGGTGCTCAATATCATTGACAATTTCACATTAAAATAATTCACCATCAACATCTCTCTCTCCAGGAATGTGTCCCCGTTGACACATTCAGGGACACTGTGAAAAGACACATCTTTTGAATGTGATTTTTCAGAACCACAAACAAAACCAGGCAGAAATCTTAGAGACTTAGATATCAAAAATCTGGGAAAACAAAACCACAACTGTCTGCATGTTGAGATATGAGATAAAATATGCTTTTTGTAATTTGGGGTGAACTGACCATTTACGTTTTTGACTGGAAACTGTGTTTAAGGACAAAGTACATAACATTTACAGATAGATACAGTAGATAATAATGTAATAACCAATGACTAACATGTGACTTACCGAGTCGAGTGTGAGCGCAGCGCTGAAGCTTTTTTCGTTTATTCCCTCCAGCAGAGCTTCTGTGTCTCTGTACGGACCGTTCAGGATCAAAACCCGTTTACCTGCCGGAGGTTTGATAACAAGATGAAAAACACAGCTCATGTTTCCACCTCTTGATATTCAATAATCTGTAAAACGTTTTTTGCAGTCTCTTGAGGATTAAAGGGTTTTGGTGGTTCACCTGGTGCAGGTATGACCGTCTCTACGTGATTCTGGTCCAGTTTCAGTTTGTCTCCGGAGTCGATCATCTTCACCACCGCTCCATATTTGTCCCGCACCTCCTACAACAAAAGGATATAGGTCTTCTTTCTTTGCCCCACACGCACATTAACACACTCACCCAAAATAAATACAGCGCATTGTTACCATGATGACGGCCTTCTTCTTGTGGTACTTCTCTCCGAGTCTCTTGGTGACAACTTTGACCACAATGTTGGGCTGCAGCCAGTAATCTGTTCTGACTGGCTGCTGCTGCTGCTTCTTCTTCTCCTCCATCTGAACAAAAAGCATCGCAACATCCGTCAGGAACGAACACAAACTCATATAGAAAACGAGATAAAATCCTCTTCTCTACCTCCATGATCTCCTCCAGAGCAGATTTCTTCTTCTTCTCCGCCCTGGAGTCTGAACCGGAGGATGTGTCTTTCCTCTTGGTTGATGCTGCAGCTTTGAGAGCACTAGCACCCAGGGCAGAACTACAGGGACACACAAACAGTTTCAAACAAAGTAATTTCATGATACCCGCTTCATAATTAGCAACGTGAAACTACGTACCTCAACCTGGAAGGACCGGCTACAGATGTAGAGGCGCCCATGTTGAAAGCAACTGCAGAAAAACATGAGAGTGAGCGGAATATAATATAATAAGAAATGAAAACTTAAAGGCTAAATTTTGATCCCCAATTCATTATGACATACCAAAGACGTAATAACCGAGGAGAAAAAACATGTGCAACCATTTCTTTAACCTGAAAATGTTTGTTGAGAGAAAAAGTAAAAGGGAAACGTAACAAGCAAGAAGAAAACTGACCTTTTTCTTCTTCACTCTCACGCTTCAGCTCTGTGTAAACTGGAGTTTCCTGCAGAGCAAAATATAACTTTAGTGTTGAAAAGTCAAGTCTCTATTGACCTTCGTTCAGCTGAACTGCCGGTACTCACTTCCGTCTCCTTGCCGCCGCGGCCTCTGCGGACCTGC
Organism: Enoplosus armatus; assembly: GCF_043641665.1. Taxonomy (NCBI): domain Eukaryota; kingdom Metazoa; phylum Chordata; class Actinopteri; order Centrarchiformes; family Enoplosidae; genus Enoplosus; species Enoplosus armatus. Next base: position 3,062,288 of record NC_092201.1, on the reverse strand, counting down.
TCCTCGATGAACCTGGCGCTCCTCTCCTCGTCGTCAAGGTCCTGCTTCTTCTTCCTCGCCTGCTCCTCTTGGCGGCGGATGGTCTCCGGGTCGCGGTCGATGTACTGGACGTACCAGCCTTTAGGGGTCTCGTCAACCTTACAAAAACCTAGCAGCAACATTCAGCACATTAGTATTCATTCAAAAGAATTCCTCAGTTTGGTTTCTAAATATTGTGTCAGATGGCAAAAATTATATACTAAAAATCTGGGCTGACATTTCATTTCTACAAATCAATTGTATTTCAATGATTTAATTAAAGAGACAGAAAGACAAATGTATAATAATATTGTATTAATACTGCAATTCTTTTTCTCCTAGAAGAGAAGTTCCCTTCCTAAATGTTTCAGGTAGAACGTTTCACATCACTGTGGCTGGTAGAAAAGGTGTGTTGGTGGATGTTATGGGAGGAAACCAGTTCCATTCGCTCCGTTTACCTTCTCTGCCCAGCCACTTGGTGAAGTCAGTGAGAGTCTCCCACTGTGTGGAGTTCATGTGGACGTGCTCTCTGTCGCTGATGTACTCATTGTAGACAATGTTGTTGTGCACTCGCTTGGTCCCTGCAGACGAGGAAAAAGAACAACCTGAAAGAGTTTCTCAGTGTTGCTATTAAACAGCTGCTGTTATGCTAACATCTGGATTAACCTGCGGGGAATCAGTGCTCACCAAAACGTCTGCTGAGCAGCTCCAGGAAGTCGCTTTTGAACTCACTGGGACAAAAGAAACAAGAATGAACTGCACCATCTGAAGTACGCCACTAACATGCTTCTCTTTCTCACACACTCACTCACTCACTCACACACACACAATAACTGAACTTACTCAGAGAAATAGTCCATGAACTTGTTTGGGTCTTCTGAGGCCAGCAGCAGCTGCCTCTGGTGAGACTCAGACATGCAGTGACATTTGAATCCGTTCTGTCAACAAACAAAGACAAATGACTTCATAATATAATCAACAACAACAACAACAACAACAACAACAACAATAATAACAACTAAGGAAGTCAGATTTAACGGACATCTCACCTCATCTCGGCATTGTTTTTGACACATCTGGCAATACCATCTCAACTTCTGGAGACCTTTGGATTTTATCCGGTTGGCTATTGCCTTGGGGGAGAGAAAATCTGCTTTTCCCATTCTGACCAGCTACAATAAACATACAAGACCTTCTGTTTATCGGTTAATAACACTTCAAATGAGAGAAAACCGTCTCGAAACGCGGCTAAACCACGAACTCTCGCTACTAACGTAAACAGCTTCCGCGTGTTTAGCGTCATAATCTCGCGCGAAAGCTTCAAACACGCGATAACTCTTGCTGCGTTCACGGACTCATTGTAGGCTTCGTATTTTACCAACGTGTCACTGATTCATTATTAGATAGATACTAAAACATTATATTAAATGATGGGATAAAACTTAACTTAGCTACACTTTGTGGCTCCTATGTGATGTGATTTTTATAGTGATGATTACATTCAAATCGCAGAACTTAAAAATGTTTTTTTCCCCTCAATGATAAATGAAAGCTTGAGAAAGTCCTGTTGTAATGTAATGAAAAACATTGTCTGCTGCACAGTTAGGAATATTTTCATCCATTTCCCATGTTGCAATTTTTTGTTTATTTAGCAAAGAACCTATATACACAAGATAAATATGTTACATATGAAAATATGGATTTTTGATGAATCTGCTTATAAAACTCTAACTGTCGACACTACAAAATAAGCATCGAAGACATATCACGTCCGGCCGCCATCTTGACTGATTTGAAGAATTGCAACTTTGGAAACAAGTTAAAAATCTTTTTCACTGTGCTGAGCAGGAAAACTCTTTGAAAGAGATGGACAGAGGAGTGTTTGAGTTTCCTGGACATATCTTCAAAACTAAGGTAAGTGTTTTGAAACGACCTGTAGGGGTTTTCAAAGTTGGGCTTGTTTTTACCTTTTTTAGGCGTGTATTTTAAATGATTAATTTGACGACTCTCCTGCTCTTCACTTTTCACCTCCCAGCAGCAGCTACAGACATGTTTACTGTCTAATGGGATGACATATATATATAATTTTAATGTTGACGCACTGTTTAACTTGGAAGCAAGAGTAAAAGCAAGAGTTAGTAAAGTCTGGAGGGAAATGTAACACTTTTAGTCGGTCAATAAAGCATGAACTAAACGGCCTTCTGGTGTACTTTATAATAATTTACATAAAGAATATAATTAAATGTATCATGTTTTAATGGCTTTTTATATAGTAACTTATTCGACATATAATGTAAAAATGAAAGCACTAAAATGATCATTTAAGTTTTTCCTGTGGATTTCGTTGATGTGAGTGGGTGGCATCTTAACGACATTTTTGGTAGTCCGTGAAAGCAGCATTCGTCCATTTTGCTTTTATTTTGCGCCTGCGCAGTCCTGCGTGTCTGACCTTCATAGGAGTAATCATGTTCGCCAGGACCAGCGCGTTGGTGTTCGCCCCACAATGGTAAATTCAACAATACTTAAATACCTTCACAACAATCTTTAATTGTACCTTCTTTGTATGTAATCGCTGTATATATGTAATTAGAATGTGTAACGTCAAGTCTGTAATGCACGCAGTTATTGAACGCAAGGACATGCTAACGTGGAGGCCGCGGCTAATGAATGACAGCGGTGTGCTGCACTGTGAAGTTCAGCCTGATAGAAGCTAATGCTAGCTAAGATGACATACTTGCTAAAACGTTCTGACATTGTGCGAGAAGCTAGAGCTAAAGACAGAACAACAACATGTCACCAATTAATGACTTTGAGCAAGTTACCTAACTGCATTGTCGTTAGCTAGGGTTAACTGTCAAAGCCTTTTCTATGCAGAGAGTAACTAAGCTAACTGATGCTAGCGCACTTGCAGAGCTAGCAATCAACAGACTTTATACTGTCTGTACTAATACTTTTAATTGAAGTTAGTCTATGCTAACGTGACGTTAAGTAGAAGCTACTGTTGTTAGACTTTGTCAGTAATGCTGTTGCATGTTAAATGTTTGCAGCTAAAGCTCACATACACTATTTCTGTTCACAGTGGGCAGGTCAGGAACATGGCTACCCTGAAGGACAGTAAGTACATTTGTATACTACTCTCTTAATGTGAAGAGACGACAGCATATCAACACATTATAGACTGATCACATTTACACCCCAAATTCAATATCTGAATGAAATCTGGTACATTCTGAAGGAAATGTCGGCTTCACTGGCTGATACCCACTGTGGTCTATTTTGGTGGAAGGTGATTATGCAGGCAACTGGAGAAGAAATGATATAAGACAATATATTTAAATAAGTGATGCCGAACTCACTATGCTGAATCATAGTGATTCACAAAAGGTTGTTAAGTGTTCAACAAAGTGTGCCTGTTTGCCAGTAAAGAGAGGATCATCAAGTTGCCAGATATGTGAATGTAGTTCAGTGTGCTGTTTTCTCATGTGTGTAGCAGATTGCACATTTACATTATTGCAGTTGATTGTATAATCCATACAGGTGTCAGAGTGAGTAATATCCTCTCTTCTCTCTAGTCACCATTCGGTTGAAGTCCATTAAGAACATCCAGAAAATCACCAAATCCATGAAAATGGTGGCCGCTGCCAAGTATGCTCGTGCTGAGCGGCAGCTGAAGCCAGCCAGAGTCTACGGCACTGGTGCTCTGGGTATGTACACCTTGCCTCCATGTTGTCTCTCACTATGACTAGGATTTAACTCTTGATAGTGTTTTTTTAAATTTTGTTTGACTGAACTAAGATTCCACTGTGTCCTGTCTGCTCTCCAGCCCTGTACGAGAAGGCCGACATCCAAGTGCCGGAGGAGAAGGCCAGCAAGCATTTGCTCATTGGTGTGACTTCTGACCGTGGACTCTGTGGTGCCATCCACTCTAATGTGGCCAAGGCCATTAAGAGTGAGATCGCCACCCTGACCAGCGCTGGCAAGGAGGTCATGGTGATCAACGTGGGAGACAAGCTGAGAGGCCTGCTGCACAGGTACGGATCGAAGTGGAGCCTCCTCCCAAAGACACGAGTCAGGTCCTGGTTCAGTGTTGTGCTTTACTGAGCAGCTCTTTAGTTGATGTCTCTGTTTAGTAGCAGCAGCCTCTGGTAGCATAAAAGCCTGGAAGCTCAGCATGCTTTACTCAATCGAACCCTAATGGATTAATGGACGGTTTTTGATACAGATTTTTTTGAAAAGGATGTGAAATTAATTTCTTTTCATCCCTAAATTCTTCCTAATATTACAAGTTTTCATCGTCTTTTCTATAACTGTATTCTCTGCGGGTGAAACGATGATAAGCTCTGAGTTTCATTACGTCTTCCCCATGAGAACCGTTATGGGCATGAAACAGTTGAGAACCTGATTCAGATCACCATTGGACTTTAAATCACAAATCATATTGAGCAAAAATCTAAATGTAGTTGATAGAATGACCTATAATAAATAATATCAACTGTTCCTCATCAGAACTCATGGAAGTCACATCATAATGAACTGTAAGGAAATCGGCCGCAAGCCCCCCTCCTTCAGCGACGCTTCAGTCGTCGCCACCGAGCTGCTCAACTCTGGATATGAATTTGACCAGGGCTCTGTCATCTTCAACCAATTCAGGTACGATACTTTCAGATTTTGTTTATTTGAGTTGCATAAGCTGAGAGATTGACTCGTCTGTTTTTTTTAAATGGGTCAAATACTGTATTGTCTTGACAAATCTCCCCTTTCTCTGATGCAGGTCTGTTATCTCATACAAGACGGACAGGAAGCCTTTGTTTTCCACAGACACAGTTGCTAACGCAGGTATGATGGTTTGTTGTTTGAAAGGTTTTACACAGATCTTCAGGTGTCCCGGCCACCGCTATACTGAACGTGTGTTCTGTGTACAGAGAGCATGGGTGTCTATGATGACATTGATGCTGACGTGCTGAGGAACTACCAGGAGTTTACTCTGGTCAACATCATCTACCTGGCCCTGAGGGAGTCCTCCACCAGTGAGCAGAGTGCCAGGATGACCGCTATGGACAGCGCCAGCAAGAACGCCTGTAAGACACTGGACTTCCTGGCTAACGCGTTTCACAGATCAAGATGTTTTGGGAAAGGATGTGCTGATATGTATATTTATATTTGACTATTACAATGTTGTTTTTTCTTTAGTCTGTTAGTTGAAGACAGCACTTGGGTGTCTTGGAACTTGGATGGACATTTTTATATACTTAACTATTAATTGGCAATGAAAGAAATCATTAGTTTTGGTTAAGTGCTCCCTATACCCATGAGGTATAATTAGTGCTGCAACTACAGATTATTTTTATTATTATTGATGAATGCCGATTATCATTGGATAATCTAGTTCACGTTGGATAATGTCAGAAAATTGTAAAAATGTCCATCTCAATGTCCCAGAGGCCAAGATGACGTCTTCGGTTTGCTTGTTCTGTCAGAACAACAAGCAGCAAAACCTCACATTTGAGAAGCTGAATCAGTTGATGTTTGGCAATTGTGTTCAGTGATTGATCGATGTATTGACTGAAACAAACTGCATTGTGTAGAAAATGTGTTGCACTCTGGTTTTGGTCCAATATTAAGTCTGACTTTGTTACTGTCACTTTAATGGACCATAATCTTGTTTCACATCTTGTTATGATTTAGTGTGAAGCGTTCGATGCTGCGCCACGCTCCTAGATTTCATACAGTTCTTTTACTTTTGACGTCGACTGACTGACTTCTCTCGTTCCCCTTCAGCTGAGATGATTGACAAGCTGACCCTCACCTTCAACCGTACCAGACAGGCCGTCATCACCAAGGAGCTCATTGAGATCATCTCTGGAGCTGCTGCTCTGTAAGTCCATTTTCTTTCCCTCTGCTTCACCCTCCGTCTTTTTATTCTATTCCTCGGTGACTCACCCCGTTCATTATATTCCTCCATCACTCTGCTAAACTTGTTTTGACCTTTTGAGACCTCCCTTTTTTTTTTTTTTTTGTCTCTCTCCCTCAAAAGATTCCCTCTCAACCATGCATGTCTTTTTAAATTTTCCAAAAGCTGTCACATTCTCTTGTGACTAATTCTCCTCTCTGACCTAATCTGCTCCTCCTCATCCTCTGCTGAACTCAGGACCTGAGGCTTGTTTTAACAAAGGAGGTAACATTGTAGAGTAGACTGTAATGTTAGGATCCCTTCTTGACCAGCATCTTGCGTAGAAGAGTGTACCATCAATAGTCTAGATGCCCTTTAGGGTCACAGAGTGTATCAGAGTCTCCAGCTTGTTCAGATCCTGTCGAAAGGCCTGTTTATGTTCAGTGTTCTCACTTTTTTTCATAATTTTTCTTTCTTTACAGATAAACGGGCGAGATCCTCGTTTCCATCGCCCACAGCCCTTCAGAGTACTTCAGACAGGTGTTGTCGAGAGTCTATGAACATTTGTGCTTCTATTTGTAAAATATATGGAGAAAATAAACCTCTTATTGATTCCTCATACTTTCATCAGTCCCTGTATCTGTCTTTCCTCACAATAAACGCTGATGACTGAGAAAGTTGAATGTTTATGCTTCACTCTTATGGACTTCATCCTCCCAAAAATGACTTTAAAGGCATTTAATAGATAATCCGTTTGAATTGTTTAGATAGAAATGAAGTTGTTGAGGTGCTGAAGGAGAACATATCTCTTGGGCCAATAGTAAAGAATTAATGTGGATTGTACTACAGTTGTTTCTTTTCCTCAGTGGTGTAAATATAGAGAGGATGGACAAAATAGAAGAAACGCATTTCAATATATTAAACACTATTATTCCTTCAATAAATGCTGTGAGCCTTTGTGGAGCCAGTAATGTGTTTTTAAAAGATCTTTATTTGAGGCTGTACATTTTGTTTTACTGGAGCACACTTAAAAAGGTGACTGATTGTTATTAGGGCTGCTTGATCCATCAGTATCAACCCCGATACTGACCTTTTATTAAGTAGTTTGGTTATCTGCCGTGATGTAACCAATCCACATTAGTTTCTTTCTCCCCGTCGTTATACAGTTCAATGTTTGAGCTGTCGGTTACGTTCATTCAGTCACAGTGGCCTCATGTAAGAGACATAAAATCAATTCCTGCAGTGCTGTGAAACCTATATCGAAAATCCAATACTAACTGATTTTTGTTCAACTGTTTGTCCCACTTTATTGTAATGCATCTTTTGAGGCCATGAAAAGACATTTGAGCTCAATCATGTTACAATAACCAAATTCCTGGATGTATCTAGACTTATAAAAGCTCTATAGGTTCATCCTGATGTACAACTCTGCAGGAGGAGGGTTGAGGCGGGCTTAATTGTAGGTTTTAGCAACTGAAACCGCAGAAGCTGCTGAACTATAAAAAGTAAACTGGGTTAAATATCTTCAAGTCAACATAAATCTGACAAGATGAGTTCAAACTACTGAAAACTACTAGACAGTATAAGAGTCAAAAATCAGGACTTGTATATCTGATAATATCAGAAAACACATGACTTAAATTGACTTCACACAATATTTAACTTCTGGTTGAAATCATTCTGATTTCTTTCTCAAATGTCTTTGAGTTTAATATCAGAATAACTTTTTGTTGTTGTTGCTCTTCGTGCTCAGAAGTCCAAACTTTGCAGCAACCAGTCAGTAATCCAATCTACTTCCTTCCTGCTTTGTCTGCATTTATTCAGTAAATATTGCAAGCCTTTGTCTTGCGAAGTGCATCCAAAGGTAGGTAACTACTGAGGGTCATAAAAACAAACCGTTACACACTGAAGCATCCTCACAGCTAAGGAAACAATGACCCTGACCTCTGACCCTCGTGTGCAAATGGAAAAGACTTTATAGACCGGGATCAAGCAGTTATTTCTTAATCATTTGTAGCCTCATCATGTAACGGGAGCATTGACTCACTCCTCAGTTGAAGCCGGTGGTTTGCAGTTCATGAAGTGTCCACCAGGCTGCGCTGTCTGATAACAAATGAAACGATAACCTGCGCGTCAGTGAAACAGTGTGTTCCTCTGGTTCAGTGTATGCGGAAGAGTTTGGTTCTGGTCAAATGAGCCACAATATTCAGATTCAATATCTGATCTGAGTCCAGCCTTTTCGGATAGAGCTCGTGGTTTTTCATATTAATGCAAAGATTAGATGTTTAGGTTCCTGTCAACAGTTACTGCTAAATAAAGACAAAACAAGACAGAAGGGGTTTGTGTTTATTGTTTGTGTGTCCGAAGTGTATCTGTGTGTGCATGTAGATGTGTGTGTGTGTGTGTGTGTGTGTGTGTGTGTGTGTGTGTGTGTGTGCATACATGTCCTGCAGGTCTTGTTTGTCTATTGTATTTGTGCTTGTTATTGTTTACTCCTGAGGGGAGTGGGGAGCGATTGCATCTGAACACTGAAATTACAGCGATGCCAGACTCTGATAAACGCAGTCGGAGAGCAGCAACCTTCTCATCTCCCCCTTGCTGGCGAGGCCCCGGCAATTCAACGTCACATGGACGTGGGTGAGGAAGGGTGAGGAGGAGGGGGCTTTGTCATTTTGGGAATTCTGCAGAGCCTAGGTCAAAATGGATAGATTGTGGAGGCTGAGAGCGGATCGTCTGTTTCTCTTGTCTTTTTTTTTTTAATGTTTATTTTGTGGTGCAGGGTCCCAGTGAAAAGGAGAAATGGGAACCAGGAAGTCCAGTTAAAAGTCTTATCAAGCACAGAGATTCATTCTCGGTTCATTCTCCTTCGTGGCGGGAGAGCACGACGTCTGCAAAGTTATCTCGGCAGTAATAATTTTCTTCTCTGTCTTGATGCTTGCAACGCAAACGGTAAATTTAACACAGTGATACGAGTCACACGCTGCAGGGTATTCTACCTGGTAGCAGAGCTTTGGAGGCGAGTCAGAGTCAGGATGCAAATCCTTCTGGTCTGAATGTCGGCCATTAAAGTGACAAAGAATAAAGCTAAAAAAATCCTTTCAACGCTGTATTAATAGTTTGGCTTGCGGAGTTTATTCTTAATCTTAGAAACAGCAGCTTGAAAGTCCAAGTTAATAAGTTAATTTAATAACTTTGACTTAGACTCAAGTCGCCTTCTATGTATTTGATTGATTGTATACTTGTGGGCACTGAAGCAGCTGAGAGTTAAATGCGTCACTTAAAGGACGATTCGGTTGTTTTTTTGGCCATCATTTCTATCAGTTCTGATAACACTGGACTCTCTTAAGCAGTGGGTCCCAACCCCCGGGCTGTGGACTGGTACCAGGCCTCGGAACATTTTTTACTGGGCCGAGAGGAAACAATATGATTTGGCCAAAAAAAACAATATAAATTATAAAACTTTATACACGATTTGTGTACTGTGCTGCATTTATTATCATACACAATGTACTGCCAGCTTGAAACCTCCCAAGCTGCTTATGATTTTAAGATTTCCTGCAATATGGATAAAGGTTTCCTTCCCCAGGTGACTCTCAAACCTGGGAAGAGCAAAACCAGTGGAACAAAAGGCTGAGAATCTCTGCCCTAAAGTAACGCCACACAGACAACTATGGCAAGTACAGTGGGTCAACATTGAGTCAGATGTTTAGAAAGGAAGCGGCTCAACTCTCGTCTCGTCTCGTGGGTTTCGCCGCTGGCCCCGTGGCAGCTCCTGAGTCTGTTCACTGCAAAGGGAGAAGTGAACGTGAGCACAGATTGTGGCCGAGTCTTTCGTCCCGTAGTCACAGAATTAAATATTGGAGCAATTTTTCACGAGCCACATATCTTCTGAACATTCTGACGCTAAAATGGCGTTTTTCAGACGGACCCGTCAGGAGCTGGTGCTGAATGAAAAGTGAATTAAAAGTTGAAATGAAACGTGTGTTTCTTTTCTTAACGATACTATTATCGTTATTATCTGTTTTTGGAGAACAGAAAACGAGCGGCAAAATAAGGCGGCGGGGAGGGGCGACCGCGCCCACTTAGGATTTCATACCGTTGGCGCAGCTTGTAATGCGCCATCTTCTGTTATAGAGTGTCTTTGCTAAACCTGAGAAAATAAGGGCTCAAATGTTGAGTGTAGAGAGGAGAAACGGACTCATTTTGCTCCCCAGTACCAGGATGGAAACCAGCAGCCGGTTAGAAACCGCTAACGAGACAAAGCAGAGAAATAAAAACATGATACGCTGTTATTCACCTGTTATTGTGTTTTAGAAAGTGTGTAAGTGTGTAATGTGTGGGAGATTTGACGGTTGGCACCCGACTAAAATGACTCAAACATCTGCGCCTGAGTGACTGAAGAAAAAAGACTAAATGTGTGTGTGTGTGTGCGTTGCTGCATTAAGGAGTGTATAAAGGTATAAAGGTGTGTATGTGCGAACGAGTGAAGACATCTGAACATTGTGTTCGGGGGCCCCGCCGCCGCTCTGTATTAGCTTCACCTCGTTATCGTTATCGCCCTCCTCCATTGTGGCATGAAGGGCGGAAAATGATTAGAGGAACAGGTGACAATGGAGGCAGAGATTTCTGCCTTTACCCGGGGCAGCGCCACTGTCAGGTACAGCAGCATTACACTCAAAAGAAAAGAAGAGGGGCGCCGCACAAAAGAGCTCCTTTCTTACTTTAAAACACTCACGTCTTCTTCAGGAGTGCAGAATGAGTGTTCATGGGAGCCAATTGACTTCCTCCATCCCTCCATCCGTCTCTCAGGTAATCACAGCAAGAAAGATGAGAGCTTTGAGGGGAAAGACTTTTCCACTCCTCCTCCTCCTCTCTTCTTCTTCTTCATTCTCGGCTCACTTCTTCTGGGGGGGGGGGGGTGATAGCGATGAAGGACAGAGGACGGGGTGCGAGGCCGAGGCTGTTTCCCACGGCGACGTCTGTACGTGTGAGCGACACGGACTCTGATGTAGTAACGCCAGGGCATTATCTCATTCAACCCCCCCCTCCTTCTTATCTCAATGCATTCCCCTCTCTTTTCTCCTCCTCCACCCTCCTGCCCCCCCCCCCCCCCCCAAGCCTTACACAAAGCTATCTGCTCTGTGGACTTTTCTGACTATTTATGTCGGACAAGGTCAGGATCGTTTAAACCGCTCTGCCTCTCTCAGCCCCTGCAGATGAGATAGCGCGGGAAGGAGGGAGAAACGATCGATTCCCGCCGCCACGCAGATTTATTCCCCTCCTCCCTCCTTCGTTCCCCCTCTTCCCTCTCGTTCTCCCAATGGGGGTTTGCACCGAGCCGGGAGGGGAGGGTCACCGCTGAGGCCGTCGCCACCAGGCTCATCAGTCTCTTTAACGCCTGTGGCGTTTAAAATACAGTATCAGGCCTTAAACTGGCCACTTTTCTCCTGGACCAAATGAGAGCCGTCCTCCCATCAATCTGGCCCTCTCGGCGGCTTTCAGAGGGGCCGTGAGTGGTGAGGCCTGTTGAGGGAGAGGATGAGATTTAGACAGGGGAAGTGGCGGTTTGTATCATTCACAGGGGGTGTTTTACAAATGAAGTGGGGCACTTTCTCAGGCTGAAGGCTTGATTGTGAAGTGGTCTGCCTGGGAGGGGGACCCTAACCAGTCAGAAGAGTATTGGTTTTTGAAGGCTAATAAAGATACTGATATTTAGTGCCACTGTTCAGTATCTGTAATATGGTCATCCTATGAAAATCATGTTTTTTGTTTTCCAGAGCGCTCTGCTGTAACGTTTCTGCTCTGTAACTCCCCAAACAGCTGCTTACTGACGTGTCATCTTTTCTCAACATGTCTTGATTTTACTCCAATTTTCTGCTGAGGTTTTGAATGCGGTGCTTTTGGTCTGTTTTGGCCAACAAGATGACGAGTGTCACCTGAGGGGGGTAGCCATGCTAACTAGCGCTAGCCAGGCTTTATTTTACTGTTAGCACACAGACCACAATTAGCTGAAGGTTTGAAACTCCTGGTACACATTAGGGGAGGCTGAGTACTCGATGCTTCCAGTAAATGTCTGGTCCAGTTGTATTCTGTGTTTTTTAAAGAGGTAAAACTCTGTTGCATGTTTTTGAAGACATGGCTGTAGCTGATTTCTGTAACTCCACTGTAAAGTTTCAAACTTCAAAATGATTACAGTACACGAGAGGCACAAACAGGGACTGTATTTTATTACAAATTTTAATCAATTCACACTTACAAGTATGAAATAAAGTGAATCCTATGTTGTTGTTTTTCTTTCTTTCTGGTCTGATCCTTTAGCTTTTTTACAGTTCTAAATTTTAGGGTGTGAGTAGCTGCGCTGTCAAGGCTACCAAAACAGTGTAGCCTGTACTGATGCTTTCAGCTGCCTCTGTTGGCATCTTGTATACCTGGCTATCAATGCTAATGCTAACCAACCGCTTTTCGTATCCCAAACAAGTTGCAAACCATCAAATGCATTATTTCTTGGGTTGCAGAAGGATGTTCATGTTGTTTTGTTGAGTCCAACGATATTCAGCTTACCGTCATGATCATAAACACTGAAAATAACCGCCAAATATTCACACATGGGAAGCTGGATCCAGTCAAACTTTGACACAAAACGATTATCAAAATAGTTGCGGATAAATTTCCTGTCGATCGATTAATGGACTCATTTCGGCTCTCATTCATTTGAACGTGTTGCAGAATATGACTTTTTTTTTTAAATCTTGTCAGAGCAGAAATTGTCATCATCATTTAGACGGCAGGACTCTCGTGCTGAAAGGAGGATAACACTGGTGTTAATAGTGAAACCTATTCATGCGTACGTGTGCGGAATCTGATCAAAACGTCTCATTAGATTCGGTTCATATTGAGGGTTCCTCATAGACGGCCAGTGTAGCGCGTCGTAGTGCGTCGTTTCGTTGGCTTTGTCTGAGCTGGTGTTCGTGTTTGTGAGAATACTTACACGTCTTCGTCACTGTGTGTGTGTGTGTGTGTGTGTGTGTGTGTGTGTGTGTGTGTGATCCCCTGCCACTCATGTCTTAGGTTACTGTGTTTCTGGCTGTATGATAGATGGCTCAGCCCAACCTCAGAGCCCCGAGCCTGAGCCACCGGACAGCGTGTCACTGCCAGTTTCCGCCAACTGAGTGTGTGTTTGAATATGAGAATGTCTGTGATTTTGTGTGTGTGTGTGTGTGTGTGTGTGTGTGTGTGTGTGTGTGTGTGTGTGTGTGCTGGTTCCGACCCCCCACTGCAACAGGATAGGTGGGTAAGCATGGCCTGGCAGTGTGTGTGTGTGTGTGTTGTGTGAACTGCCCGAGGTCCGTGTCCTGCTGAGTGTGGCGGCCCCAGCCCTTTCCTGTCCAGACCACACGTCTAACCAAAACCCAATGTGTGTTTACGTGTGTGTGTGTGTGTGTGTGTGTCCAGGACAGTCTTAGTAGGTCATAATTCCATTTAAGGTTGCAACTAATGATTATTTCCCTCACCAGTTAATTTATTGATCATTTTATTCTGATGATTTGATTAAGTGACATCTTTAAATTGCTTTTTCTCTCTGACCAAAAATATATATATTTAAAAAAACAAAACTTGACAAAAGCAGTAAATGCTCATATTTGACGACTAAAAAGTGATCAGCAGTGAACAGTAATTGTGTGATACAATCAAATGCTCCGGAAAAAGCTACTAAATGGAGTTTGCGGTGAGATTGTTTTTCTCAGCTGCTCAAAAACGACTTTTCTTTCAAGCAAACATGGATGAGAAGTCCTCACAGTCCTTTTTGTGCTAATCAGTCCCAACAGCGACAGATCGTTTCAGAAAAGTGTTTTTTTTTGCGGTGTAAATTTCTTAAATGATTAATCGTTTGTCAGAATTGTTGCTATAGTTTGCCTCCTTGTCTCAGCTCATCCCTTCATTAGCCTTCCCCAGCTGATATTTGACATGCAGGAACAAGTGATTCATTACTGATTTTTTTTATTGTTCAATAACTACGTTGTGTGATAGAATCGAAAGCTCCAGAACAGCCACTAAATGGACCTCGTGGTGTGATTGTTTTGTACTGTTTCCAAAGTTTTTAAAGAATTCTCACATGATAAACTTCCTTAAAGATTAAATATTCTTTCCAGCCTTTGTCTTGATGAATAATCGATTATCAGAATAGTTAATTAATAAGCCATTAATTGGTTAATCAGCTAAGCGTGTCTTTTTCCCTTGGACCTCCTTCATCTCTCCTTCATCCTTTCCCATCTAATAATTTCATTTTTTTTAAACTCTCCTCTGCCTCCTGTTTTCAACTCTTTCCTCCCCAATCTGTGATTTTTCTTAAAATAGGTTTCCCGAGATTTCGCCGCCGATAGCCGACAAACGAACGGCACCTAGAGGAGAAGGAAAAATAAGTAGTCAAATCCCGCTGCACCCCCCCCCCCCTCCCTCTTCTTCCCTATTCTTCCTCCCTCTCTCCAGTGCTGCCAGCAGACAGTGTGTTTCTCAGCGTAGTGGAGATTATAGCCGGGAATGACAAGCACGCCGTCTGATACCATATCCGCTCTGAATTACAGATCAGCCCTTTTTAAATGATATTTTAAATACTTGCTGCAGGCTGCGAGTTTTCACAGGGTCTTATTTCATTGTTATTATACTAGTACCATATTTTTGTTAGAAAATCAGTGTTGGCGCTTATTTAAATGAGGGAGAGTGGAAGCCGATATACACTCCAGTGTGTTATTTTACTGTGCCACTTTGGAAAATCCCTCAGTACACCCCCCCCCCATACTCCTCACATACACCCACCGCCCCCTTTTTTAGTGTGTTCTTGGTGGGAATTAAAAGGGAGCACTGTGAAAAGGACAAAAGAGAAAGGACAAATTGTAATTAGTTTGATTTTGGTGTGTGTGTGTGTGTGTGTGCTTGGCTGTGAGGTTGGTGTAGCCCATTAAGGGTTAGATTCCCACACAGAAAGAAGACTGTGGCTTTGATTACCTCTCTTATGTGTTGGGGGAGGGGGTGGGGTGTGTGTGTGTGTGTGTGTGTGTGTGTGTGTGTGGGGGGGCTGGTTTCCTCAAAACCGGGCGCAGATTTGACTTGAATTGTTTCACCGTCGCTCATTTTGATCATTGAATTAACGTGGGATAGCAAAAAAATGTCATTCTTTTTTTTTTTTCTTTTTTAAATATGGAGACAGACAGGTCAGGATTTAGAGGAAGAGGGGAGGTGTAGTACCCGCGGTGGCGTGCTGGGTGGCGCTGTTGCCCCAGCGATGCTCCCGCTTTTTGGATAAAAGGTCCCTCGGTTTCAGTCGAAGGCTCTGAGCTCTTTGTGCTTTGGCGTTTCATGATGGGATTCTCTGGAGAGCAGAGGATGGAGAACGACACTCCTTCCCCCTCTAACCCTCTCTCTCTCTCTCTCTCTCTCTCACACCCCCCCTCTCTCCCCCCTCTCTCACCCTCTCCCTGGCTCTCTGCTGGAATACACCCTAACCTTGACATATTGAGAATGAAAACGACGGTTCCACATCCCATGCTCGCTTGTTGACAGCGTTAACACTCTTTTCATGTGTGTTTTGATAGCTGAAAATGAACCATATTAGACTGTTATGAGAAATTATATTGTGTGTGTGTGTACGAAGACATGCACCACCTCGTGTGTGTGTATGTCCACATAACTAAATATTTTTAGACAGAAAATAATTTTTGTTTGCTCCCACGCTCTTGATTCACGTGCACATACACACACACAGACACACACAGACACACACACACACACACACACACACACACACACACACACACACATGCACAGCACTGATTGTGCTCCTTGTTTGTTTATTGGGTCTGAGAGAAAAGTATGTAAAATAGGCCCAAGGGAGGGAAAATTTAGCCAATGGGGCTAAACTAACAATTCTAACCCTCCCAACGCCCGTCTCACCCTCCTAACCCTTGTCTCACCCTTCTATCTTTTGCTGTCTCACCCTTAGTATGCCCTCCTAACAGTCGTCACCCCTCATACACCCCCTGCATGTCCACTGTAGCTCCTGCACTGTCACCCTCAACCAGACTGCAGTGTAAAATTGCATGTTTTTGAGAAAATTATATTTTTCCGCATTTCCGCTCGTACAGCTACAAATTACAATTTAGTGTGGTGAGAAATGACCTTTGTGTGGAGTTTGGTGACGGTGTGTATTGTTGAACACATATGATGAGGTATTAACAGGAGCTGTTCAGAGTGTTTGAGGGCTAATATGATACCGATATGTTTCGGACTGACGCTGCTGAAAGCTGATATGTCATGCTGGATCTTGAATTTTGACCACAGGGCTATAAAGTCAGGTTATCATGTTAATGTTAATGCTTATACTAACTAATAGTACCACTATTAATATCAATATTAATTGTAATTACACCAATGTAATTGTAATAATACTACAGTAATAATAGTGTGTTTTGTTTAATATTAAATCTTTAAATGCTGCTATCAGTCAACATGCCGCCTTTTTGGAGTCTGATCAACACTTTCAATTTCAGTAATATCAGAGGCGGTGGTGTTTCTGAGTAATTCAGTGAGTAACCCCACCGACATGTTCAACTCTTACCACTGGCTGCAGTGGAGTCCTGCTCTAATGACGCTCACTTCCCCCTCATTTGCGTGTGTGTTAGTTTTATGCATGCCTCTGTGTGTGCGTCTATAGTGTGTTTTCCCGTCAGTGTTTATGTTGTGATTGATGCTGTGGCCTTTATGAGAACTGTTGTACAGTAGAGATCCATTGTCAAACAGTGTGTGTGTGGAGACAAAGCATTCATTGCCACTTATGTGGCATTTAGTTAACACTTCATTTGTTGACTGGTTTTGGTTTTAAAACTTGAGGCATGTCTCATCATAAGGAAATGAGTTTCTGCAACTGTCTGAAAGTGTGAGGCAGAGGTGAGTGTTTTTTCCTAGGAGGTAAATTGTGTGTGTGTGTGTGGGTGAATTCAGCTAAAGTTGGACAAGAGAAAGGTTATTAGTCCAGTCATTTTGTACTGGAGCTGCTGGTGCTGATATCTTTAAATGTCACCTTTCTTACACCCTAAATTTTTTAACATTATGTTTTTTTTTTTGTCATCTTTAACTCCAGAATCCTTGTAAGTGTCTAAATCAGCATTTACATCACGTGACACTCAAACCTTTGTTGATAAAATTCTTTTCAGGGTAACAGCTCAACATTACTGATATCTGATATTTAATTCCCTTAGACAAGTGGTAACCCTTGTGTGAATGCTGAACATCAGCAAACACAATATTGCATCAAATAAGGCAGATTCTTCCCCTCCATTTTCTCCCACTCTCATCACACCATTTCAATTTCCCTTTTTCCCTCCTTCCCGCTCCTCTTATGCTCCGTCTATCTGCCGCCGTCCCCTCACCTCTCCGTCAACTCCTGCTCCGAGCTTTCATTTTCCGTCTCCAGGACTCCATTTTCTCTCTCGTTTTCTGTCCTTTTCACTTCCTTATTCCTTATGAGAAATGACTCCACATGCATGAAGATTTATATACACAAAACACACGCATGCATGAAAATGATTAAAAGCCCAGATGTATACTGTACATGAACTGATACTCGGGTTGAACCAGCACATACACGCTGTATTTTTCGATTGAAGCTATGGATCGCCTCGAGGCCTGAAATGAAAACCCATTAAATCGGACATTTTTCACTTTCACTTGCATATTGTCACGGCTTGGTGAGAACTTGAATTTTAAAACATGTCAACTTTTTGAGAGGTATGAGGGGGAAAAAAGACAAAAACGCATTTTGGGGGTTTTGTAAAATCCTGAATTTGCTGAGATTTTATCAACCAGAACATGCAACCCTGTCTCTTCTGAAATTCTGCTCATATGCCGTCAAACGTAAATGCTTTTGCCGTTTATGTTTTGAAGACACGCCCGTTCCGTGCACATTATGATTATTCCAGTCCACAAAGTGTTTCGTTCTCTTTTTTAAATGTAAAAAATGTAAACACGTCCTGTCTTGCGGGGATGGAAATAGTACTATAATGTTTTATGTGCGTAGTTAAAAGTAAAGTAAAGATAAAAGTGACTGATCCTGACCTTAACCAAGTGCTTTGAGTTTCCTAAACATAACCGTAAAGACTTAATTCATGCTTTAGTTTCAATAAGTGAACAAATGAAATATGTTGCTGGTGAATGTTTACATTTTGCAAACATTGCAGACATGTTATGCTGATAAAAAACGTTAGGTTAACGTTCTGTCAAAGAATATCTGCTGTTGCAAAGTGAAATGAGTCGTATATGAAAGTCATGAGAGTTTGTACAGACAGTCATGGTCTCCAGAGGACGAATCCTTCTGACTTTGCCGATCCACCATTTGTGGTTTTGTGTGAAATGTCTCAACAACTATTGATGGATTGCAGGATGAATTGTAATAAGTTTGGCGATCCCTTCACTTTTCATCTAGCGCCACCATCAGGTCAAAGTTTAAATTTGGTTTATGACCAAATACGTGCAAAACTAATGACATTCCTCAGCTGTACTTTGTGTTCAGTGCTAATTACACCCTAAACTTTGATGTTGACATCATACGTGCTGAACATTGGCACTGGTTAGCGTCAATATTCAATTTCTCTGACCATTTCGACCTTTTTTTGGCATACTAAAATAATTTTCTGTAGGATTCAGGTACAATACGGTCAGTCAATAGAAATATCTGATCATAATGTAGTTTGGTTTAAGAGCTTCCCACAAACAGTCCATGTATTAATCGATTGTGCAACTGTTTGTCGTCATGTTATTTCCTGGAGCACAAGCACATACTGTCACCACACAGAGCTTTTAGGAAGGTAAATATTCAAAACCTGGAGCTGTTCGTTCCCACACTCATTCACCTTTTCCCACCGCCTCAGTGTGTGAAGTCCAAATGAAACAGAAATATTCATGGCTCCTCTCCGTGAGCATAAAGACCTGGACCTCCTGCTCTGGCCATTCAATTAGCCACAGTGGCCAGTGTGTGTGTGTGTGTGTGTGTTTCTGTGTGTGAGTGTGAGTGTAAACTATTGCCCTGTCTGAGCAGCCAACCTCAACTAAGGGCCAGGCTCAAACACCGGCTTAAAGCTAACCAGGTCACAGCTGATGGTGTGAGAACCGGGGCTGTGCACCCTTTAGAGTGTGTGTGTGAAGAAGAAGAGAAAGAGCTCAGATAACCTTCCTAACCAACTATATGTCAGTGTTTGTGCAGGTGTGTTGCCAAAAACAAAACCTGCTACCTGACTAGTTTTCCCATGATGCCACTCGCAGGTTGCGAAGGTGTCAAATGTGCGCTTCAACTCGAGCTTATGTGTGTGTGTGTGTGTGTTCAGTTTGTTTTTATCTGTGTTTTAGCTGGAAGCGGCGTGCGTACGTGCCGGTCCTGCTGATGCGGCCACGTCTTTCAGCAGCCATGTTGTCTGTTTTCAGAAGCAGTCAGGCTACACAGATTTTCTGTCGTAGCAGTTGAGTAATCAGAGGCCAATTCTGTCTAATCACTCCCTCCACTGACACATAAAGGCAACTTATGACTGTTTGACCTTTAGCTGTATGACAGGCTTAATAGAGCATTCACAGGGAGTGGAAGTTTATTTATTTTTTGGCAACATCTGTGGAAACCGTCCTCATTTTACAGGTTTAGTTGCATGTTTTGTTTGTTTGACTTTTGCAGCACCCTCTTCACGGAGAGAGAGAAAAAAAAAACATGAACTGAACTGCAGCTTTTGAACAGTTTGAAATAAGTAAATAGGAAACACATGAGTGTAATTTAATGTAGTGCTGAGATCACTTGTCAATTTATCATTTAGTCTTTTGACCTTTTGAGTTCGTTTAGGGTCGGTTTTTCAGTATCATAAGGTACAAATACCAAACATTTTCTGTTTTTTATTTCTCCCCACGTCTCCTTTATTGTTTTTAATTCTCTCTATCAAAACAAGTTGGCTCTGTTAACTTGAATATTTAGACATTTTGGGAAATGCATTTCTTATTTGCTTTCTTTCCTGAGGTCTTGTCATGACCATGAGGTTGCTAGGTGACTGGTTTCCCCCGACTTGCAGAATCGGGGAGGGGGGGGGGTGACTGTGTCTAACAATTTCTTTAACTTTCTGTAACCGACAATCCGAGAAGCGCTCGACGCAGTGACTGACCGGGTGTGCAGAGGTGTCAGAGTAAGCAGGGTTTGACTGGGCTTTTTTCTTTTTCACTCTTCACACAACTGCTTTCGTCACTTTTCACCTTTTCTGTGCTTTAAACGTGGTCGCATGACTCGCCAAACGCACATCTATGGCGACATCTTTGCTTGCCTCCCTAAGTCTTGGAATTCCTGTTGATGGAGTTTGATATTTTTCATTTGTTTTGTCTTCAGTCGTCACTGCTCATGCCAACTTTACTTATTCAGTTTATTCCAAAGAAATTGAAGGTGTGAATTCCATAACCTCTTGTGCGTTTTTTCCCCCCATTAAAAGCTCTTTCAGACATCAGCTGTTCAAGCAGCACATATGAAATCTTTTTGTCCATAGTTTGAATCGCTAACGTGTTAAAGAAATCCGCGAAGAAGAGAATTAAAACAGACATTTATTCATGATGAAAATACCTCTCACTTTTACTTTAATGCCCTGATGTGAGCTTGAACCCCCCCCCCCACCGACAAACCACCCTCCTCTTCCTCAGTGACAGGCATTTCCCACCATCAGAGGCCGTATAGTGTGTGTTGCTATAGTCTGCCATTCCCAAAGTTGGCGGAGTGTGAAGACATATAATTGCTTCATGAAACCTAACTAGGTGATATGAATAATCTGTCAGTGGAGGAGGCGACCCGGCCTCCATGCCAATCACCGAGGTGTCCCGGAGTAGCAGAGCGTGGCCAAAACCATACCTGTCCATCCGGAAAAAAACACATCTGTCCCTCAACTTCCCCTTTTTCCCCCCAAACCTCTGTTATCAGACCAAAGGGCTGAGTGTGTGTGAATTCATCGGAGACCCTCTATACGCCACCATGATCAACTCCACATCAGATAGAGGGCTAGCCACTGATTGGTGTGTGTTTGTGTGAGGGAGCGTGTGTGTTTTCCTCACGCCGATACAGAATTTGAAATTCTTCACAAGACAGGAAAGAGGACAGACAAAAGGGAAGCTGAATGGAAACAGTTTTGATTAATGCGCTGATAACACACACACACACACACACACACACACACACACACACACACGGGTGTAGTTTGAGGTCAACTTTTGGTGAAAGTGCACTGTGGACAGTGTGTGTGTTTTAAAGTAACAACGTACAAGAAGAATCAAATGATTGAAAAAGCAAAAGATGGACCGAAACATGAAAAAATAAAAAGCTTTATTTAAACAAACCTTATTTAAATAAAACCAAAAGTTCAGCAGTTTTCCTGCCATTGAAAAATTCTAACTTGGGACAACTAAAATTCTTCAGTTACTATCAAGTAATGTTTTTTTTTTTGTGAGCTTTGTGGCCCATAGTTTCACCAATGTGTTGAAATTACAAAAAATCCCCAAATCAAGCTTTAGCTGGATGACACTAAAGTATATAATGTGTATACAATCATATATGTACATATTTTATCCAAGACTTTGACATCAGTTATCTTTGGAAACTTTGGGATCTCATTATATGTTGAAAACAAGTCTACATCTATTTCCGGCAGTAGTTGTTTGAAGGCGTATGTTGAAGTTATTCTCTTAATAGCGCACTACTCGTCTACACAGCCTCATGCCAACACTGTTATTTTCTAGATCGAAGCTGCTGATTCAATTTCGATTTGACCATTATCATGCCAGAAAAATGCACACACCCCCAGATATTCCTTGAAATTGTGTTCTTGTCAGACGGAGAAAGCCTCTGAAGCATTTTAAACCTTCAAATTACACAAAACATTATAACTTGAATGATTGAAGCACGGCGCCGTCCTCCTACTATACATCAGCAAACTGGCAAAATGAGTGTTTTTGCTTTAAAAATGAGCATAAAACCTCGTCTTTATGCTGTAACGAAGGCTCTCTACTCTGGATTTTGTGGCAGACTTGCAGCAGTGAAAATTAGTGTACACCTCCACGCCTCTACCCATGACCCCCCCCCTCCCCCCCACCCCCCTTGGCCTGTCTCACCGATCTTATCAAGTCTTTTTCATTTACAATGCTGAACTGGCCTCCATGTGTCATTACTGAACACACACACACACACACACGAATGTACGCTTGTTCACATATACACACACACACACACATTCATTGTGGACATAAACACAAATGTACCCTGTATTTGTGATTTTGTGTAACATTTGGTTCATAGCTTGTGTGTATATCTCTGTTGAAATGTATGTATACCTTGTGTGTGTGTGTGTGTATTCAGATGTGTGTGTGTGTGCTTTTGTGGCTACGTGTGTGTGTAGATGTATATAGCGCGTTTGTTTTTATCAGAGATCTTTAAGCTGGGTCATGTGTTGTTGCTTCACATTTCATCATCCTGCTCTCTTATCTGCTGTTTTCATACACAACTGCTGTAATACTGTTATAACACACACACACACACACACACACACACACAATATACCAGACTCCCACCATATAACGGTAAGCCGGTAAAGATAGTTTGTAGGAGGGAGCATGAAGGAGTAAAGAAGAGAAAGGAGGCAACAGCAAAGGGAGGAAAGCATTGAGAGAGGGATAAGAAGGAAGAGGGAAGCAGCCTCTATCCAACGCTGTTGTTGTTGTTGTTGTTGTTGTTTTCCTTGTTGTCGATTTTGGCGGCTGATGCATACAGAGAGGCTGGAACCTGTTAACGACGTGAGGAATGAAGTCTGTCCGATGTCTTCGACAGATTATTCTGTCCTCAGACACACGCATATCTCTCCCTGCACGCTCCGCGTAGGGTTGTTTTGTCTCTAGTGTCTGTAAGAACGAAGGGTTTTGTGTCTCCGTGCTCGGCCCTGAGGGTTACTGCTGGGTCATGGCGGCAGATATTTATCTTGATTTATCATAATTTTACTGCCAACACATTTAAGCAGGTTTCAGTAGTGTCTGAATTAGCATTTTGAGTGTCCCGGGACAGTAAAAACTCGACTGAAAGCCAGGAAAACAGTGAAATATGTGTGCTACAAAATCAAAATGTGATATTGGTGTCAGTCTGTCTTGTCATGTCTTAAAACCGGTCAGGACACTTCCAGGACTTTCCAGCTCTGTTACCGCAGTCTCTGGAGGCTCCACTGAGACTTTCTGCCCAGGAAATATCCTTTACTTGCACTTCCTGTCTGAGCATCTCATCTCCCATGAGCCCTTTCTCCGCCTCAGCCTCCCGTCCCAGCCTGAAACATGGGAGCCTTTCCTTTCCCAACGCGCTGCTCGGAAGCTGATTGGATGATGACTCTAATCGTCGGTGGAGGTGGGTGGTTGGGGTGGGGTGGGGGGGGGGGACTGAGTGCGGAGGCGCATAATGGCATCCGATTTTGGGGAGGAAACGAGATGTAAATGAGGTAATTATGTGTCTTAACGAGGGCAAACAGCATTGACATTCTAGCCCTGGTAACCAGCATATTTATAGCCCATAATAACCTTAAGTGGGACTGGCTGGAAGGCTGTCAAGAGAATTAGAGCCGTCTGAACAGCGCTGCTTTTGTTTTTATTAGGGTTGTGTGTTTGAGTCAGCGAGGTTTGAGTTGGATGCTTCCATCAAACTGGAGAGAATGATATAGACAGGCGTAGCTTTGAGCTTTGAGGAAGGGGGAGGGCGCCGACGGGGGCCTCGCCGACTTGTCCAACCCAAAATCTAGTTTGATAGTTTTGATACAGAAAGAGCAGGATGAAACTTTAATCCCCCCCTGTGGAGAAAGCTGGAGAGGTCGTCCATCTTGGAGGTGGGGGGGGGGGGGGCCCTCTCATGTAAAATGTATACCATCAGGCAAAAATATTTTCACTCCCGAGATTTTTATATTTGTCTAACTAGTTAGAGTATAAAAAGAATCAGTCGTGAGTGAATGAAAACAAAGAGCGGCCCATAACCAGATTGAGTTTCAGTCATCTTTGGCTGCTTCAACACGTCTCCTCCTCTCGGGCCAGTTATGCTTCTTTTTTTGTTTTTAGAACACGACATAAAAAGATTTGATTTTAAAAATGAATGAACTGAAGTGGAACCTGGTCGGGGGGGAGGCCAGCAGGACTGTGGGTAAATGTTTTGGCATTAGGATTGTGCCGAGCGCAGCAGAAATGTATTTCTGACGGAGTAAGCACAGGGGCTTTGGAGTTCACCCTATTTTCATATTCTCTCGTACATCCATTTCCCTCCTCTACAGATTAAAACGAGCATTTCTGCGTTGCACAGTAGGATTATCGTACGGCGCTGAGGGGGCTTTCGGTAGTAGAAATGTGGAGATAGTCAATTTATTTTGAAGGGCTGGACGTTCTCTTGTAAGAGATCAAAGATTGTTGTTTCTTTTAGAGGAGGGGAATGACAGGAAGTCCTTGTTTTTGGGGGGTTTTATTAGAATGGACTTTGTGTGTGCACCCACTGAGTAACTAGTTAAGTTGTGTTAGTCAGCCTGAGTCACTGTGGCACTTTACACTGTTTCATCTGCGTCATTTCCACGCCGGTGAGGACAAAGCGGCATCACCAGTCTCACCTGAAAGCCTTTACCTGCTTCCTTCCATGGTACAGATATTAAACAACCTCCCCCACTCCCCCCTCCCTCCCTCCCTCCCTCCCTCACCTCACCCCTCCTGTCGGCCTCTCTTTCCGATGGCACTCAGCCGTTACGTTCTCAAGGGAAGGGCAGACTGCTGGCGCCGCACTGTTTGGGCTCTCGCTGTATCTCGACACACACACACACACACACAAATGCACACACACACACCTCCGCAGGTACACAGGTACTCACACAGCAAATTAAGCGTATTGTTGCGTTGCCTCCAGCAGCATCAACCCCTCCGGCGTCGAGGGGGTGAAAAGTCACTCTGAGGTTTTGTTGTCGGACCACATGAGGGTCCAGGCCACCAGGACTGTTCCTGTTTGTGCTGAGGTGGACGGTTTGAAGGGTTTACTGGTTTGGTTAAAACTCTTCTACTGTACATATTGTGTCAGCATAGTCTTTGACTACAAGCAAAAAGACTTGTAGTTAGATAGTAGTATTTAATGTTGACTATATATATATATAAGACTGCTGTGTAATTTTATATTATTATTCAGCTTCTCATGAGGAACCTGAAATACCAAATAGAAGCAAATGTTTTCAGTCTGATTAATCACTAAATCAGCTGCCTTTTTTTAATTTTAATCACCCATCTGTATAGATGTGGTGCTTTTTATTAAGTGTATTTGTTGCAGCTCAATAATATGTTTTGTGACAAGGCACGTAATAGTTTGCATGTTCAAACTTGTATTAAAACACGGCATTTCCATCATTTCTGAGGAAAAACTAGAAAAGGAACAAATGTTAAAGCAAATTTATTTTCCATAAGATAAATGCACGACCTGTAAAATGACTTCAGGGATCCGTTGGTCCTGTTGGATCCCTCATAAAGACGTAAAAGGAAGTTTAATATTCTGTGAAAACCTGCACGACCTGTCTTTCTATGAGCTTTTCATTTGGAGCGTAAGATCAGATCAGTGTTTATGAATCGGACACTTGTCTGGTCCTCGCTGTGTGTAAGTGGTTTAGCAGATTGAATGAGAGAGAAAATAGAAAAGTGGTTTGAAAGGAGAAAAGTATTCATGACACTTGGAGTGACCTTCATGTGAATCGCAGCCTCCTTCGGCTGCGCGGCCCGAGAGTGTTTTTGTGGTTTGTAAAGCTTATTTGACTTTTGACAATAAGTTTAAAGTACGATGTTTAGTTGAGGTAACGCAGGATTATTTTTCCAGTCTAATTTGAAGCAGTAGGCTCTCCCTCCCTCAGATTTCTCTCAGTCCGACTCTCTCTCCTCCTCTTCTGGTAATCCGGAGTCAGAGAGTCTTGATCAGAGGCAGACACCGGGGTTTGACGGAAAATTAAACAAATAAACTCTGATGCTTTGGATAACATTCCCCTCTGATTGACCCGACCCCGTGACCTCTGAGACACTCTGGCCCGGGTCGTGACCCCGCGGTGGCGTTGGCTCTCAGCGTCAGAGGGGCCTCAGCGTGTTGGTTTGGCCTCCTTGTCCCGACCTGTAGGAAAACACACAAAGAAGCCCCGTCCAGTCCACTTCAGGTCCCAGTACAACTCCAAACCATGCTTCCTATCACTTACTTTATGTCACACTGAATGTTTTAAATCGTTTAGCATCACATTTTCACAACATATTAAGTTATTATATTTTAGTTTTTTAAGGCACAAAAACACAAACTCTCTGCTGCAACTTGGGACAATACCACTACTACTATTACAAATACTACCATTTCTCCTGCTGCTACTACTACTCCCAATAACAGCCATGCCTATAAAAGAGGTGCACTTCCTCATTTACTTGGGGAAAATGTCACCTAATCCTTGCTATGATAATAATTGGGATTGGGAAATTCATTTAAAACACTTTCAGTTTTTATTTTACATTTAAATGAGTTTCAACTTGGAGTTTCCATTTGGCAAATACATTTTTTTGTTTGTTTAGATTTTGTGGGTATTTCAGTCAGTGTGTTCATCAAGTCGTTTTAATAAAGTCTTGCGAAGAGCGTATATGAAAATATATAGTCGAACAAGTACAACGTTTTCTGTAACTTTATGAAGAAATGAGGGAATTATGGCTGCAACTAACAATTATTTTCATGATTAATCGTTTAAAATGGCAGAAAAAAAGGAGCCCAAGGTGACATCTTCTAATTTCAAATACATGACAAAGAAAATAATTAAATACTCACATTTTACAAGCTGGAACCTGAATAATTGACTCTTTTTTTTTTTTAAATGACTCAAACCATCACTCAATTATTAGAATAGTAATAATAATACCTATATAGACATATATAATATTTTTTTTAACAGTTTCAGCCCTAGTAAAACTACATACCCCTATACTGTATGTGTGTGTACATGTCAAGCTCATGTCCCTGTACTGTACTGTAGATCTGAATGTCTGAAATGCCGTATTTCAGGATTCAGGGTGTGACCTGCGGCCCCGGACAGATATCAGTTCGTGACCCGAGAGAAGACAAAGCACCAGATGTGACCCGCTGATAGAGCCACTGTGATGCATAAAGAAACATCGACAGGAATGAAAAGGCAAGTGGTGCTCTCGCCTTGGTGTCTGCGCAGATAACGAAAACCATTATCTTTAAAAAAAAAAAAAAAAAGAAAATCAGCCCATTCGTCTGACGCTCAGCAGTTCTGCTTGTTCAGCAATTACAGAATAATATTTGTAGTTATGTTGCTGTACTTTGACCCCAGTAACGTATTGAAATGTATTCAGTTACATGAAACTTTAATGTCTAAACAAGTTAACATTTTGAAGCAAATTTAGTCCAGGTTTTTCCCCAGAAGTCGAGCTTGCAAATCTCTGCTTTCTGGGTTTTATTGGACAAATTGAAAGATATCAACCTTCAAAAACCCATATTGGTCAAACTTATTCATTCTGAAGAAGTCTGAACTTTGGCCGTTCCCGTCTTGTTTGCTTTCTGTTTCTATGGCTGTGAACCGGCAGCATGTGGTGCGTATTGGTAACAGAGGGATCGAGGACATTAGCCGGTCCAGAAAACCTGCTTCAGAGTCACTTATCCCTCCAAGAACAAAGCCGAGGTTGGATGCGATAGGGTGGCACGCATACGTGTTCTCCCCCTTATCTTGTTTATGTGATGGAGTTTTTCAAACGCAAACATTTTCTTTAGATGGCACAGTGGACCTCTGCTCTGAGATAAGTATCGAATGCAGACTTAATTGCCTGAGATAGAAGCTTATTATTCCCATTAAAATGGGCGTTCGGGGCCTCGCTCCCCGGGTCTCTCTCTACTGCCAGAGTCTCCCCCTCCCTCCCCGTCTTTCATCCCTCCTCCTCCTCCTCCTCCTCCTCCTCCTCTGCTTGTCTCTATTGTCCGTTTGATGTGGAGATGAAGGGGGAAAAAGGGCAAACAAGAACAGTTTGGTGCTGAAAAGTTGGAAAATCTGGTAACAATTGGAATGTAATGGAAGTGTTTGGAGGTCTTGTCCCCTGATGTGCTTAGCTAATGATTTTGCCACCCTGGGTGCACCCTGTGTTAAGTGTGTACGTGTGCGTCTACACATCATAACGTCCATTTATCTGACTTATTTCTAGGTAGGGTTTTTATTTATTTGACATTTTTCTGTGCAGCTTCTTTCTAACTGGCTCTTGTTCAGGTACAAGTTCCTCCTCTTCCTGTCCTTCCTGCTTCTCCACCCTGAGTTCTGCACAGCGCTGCACGGCCTTTGCCTTTTGTGGGATTTGTGCGTCTCCAGCGGCGTTTTCCCTCGCCGGTCGGCACCGAGCCGGCATTCCTTCACGGGTTCACTGGCAATGCTCAAGTGGCTCCCTCTTAACAGCCCCCCTAATCACTCGGGGACATAATCACAGGCCACTTTGAAGTAATAGTCAATTTGCTACGAGTCCACCGTTTAACAGAACTACTTCGACGCAAGCCGGGGCTGCGAGCCGGCCACGGCAGATGTAAAGATAGGGAGGCTGCGTCGATGGAAAGCTTTCTAACACTCGATTCAACAAAAAGTAGCACGCGCGTGCTTTTAAAAGTGTTTATTTTTTTGGGGGGGGGGAGTCTTTATACAAGACCTCAGGTTGTGAAGACAAAGCACAGGTGAAGTCAATAAGAGATGGAAAAGACAAACTTTGCAGACACAAGCCTGTTCAGTTGATGAGAAGTTCACAGGAAGTGTGCAGACTTATAGCTGTCACTCAACCCTGCACGCTCTGCCTCTGAATGCACCAGCAATTGCTCACAATGACACACTGTACCTGTGATGATGTGTGCACGACGCCCTGAAGCGAATCAGGTAGAAAACAAAAATGCAGGACGGCCCCGCGTTGGCCCGTGTTTATTGTTTACGGTACTCCGGGTGGCGCCAGGTCCTGAAAAAACGGGAGCTGAAAAACACTTTGTTTTGGTGGGGAGGCTGATCCTGTGGTTTTGTAATCGCCATCACTATCAGGGGCCCTGATCGCTTTACAGAGAGGGAGGGGAGGGGAGTGGAGGGGGGGGGGAAGAAAAGGTATGTTATTCCACACGGTACACAAAGGGAGGGAACAGAGAGAGAAAGAGATGTGGGTGCTTGGCAGTGTGTCTGTCTGCCCTTTTTCCTCTTTTCTCTCTCCTTACCCTCTTCTTGTTCTACCCCCCCCCCCTCCATCCAGTCTACAGCTGACTCAGACCAGGAGTCACTGAGGCCGTCTGAGTGGTCGCCCTCCTGCTAGGGTTGAGATAATGTGTGGCTGATGGTAACCTCGTATTAAAGATCATTAGACGGTACTTTTGAGCCCCTTGATCCTCTTGTTATTGATGAGTGTTGAAGGCGTCGGGATCTATTATATTGAACTGTGAAGTGACAGTTGAGGGAAGAGTGTCCTCATCCGCTCCGTCTCTCACCCCTTCAGCTGTTTTATTTTGTTGCTGACGTGGTAGTTTTGTATCAGTCTGCATTTTCTGCCTCTGCTGGCTTCATATTGTGTTTTCTTCTTCTTTTTTTGTTTATATATTTGTTCCATTTTCTACAACCTAGAATGATCCAGAACCAATTGCTGTGTTGGAAACTCTCACAAATGACCTACAGTGGCCCATGAGGGACGGTATAGTGCCACCGAAAATAGAAAAAGAGGCACCTAGACTTTTAATTCACAGGGTTAGTCCTGACTTTCCAAAGATATCTCCTCGCCCTGCACCAGGAGAGGGCATAGCATACAAGAAGCAGTGGGTTTATGGGAAATGTGTTCTTAACATTGGGAAGCACCAACAATACCATTTGGCTCCCAATGACCTTCACTACATCTTCATTCTAATCATAGTTTTGACATATAAAATGCCTTTTAATAGAGTTTTCCAGATATAGGAATTATTTTGGTCAATCCGAATAGATTTTGCTGTTTCAGAATCAACTCAAACATCTGAGCTTACCAGCGGCACATGAAACGCCCTCCACTGAACCGTCCACCACAAATAAACGTTCTCCCTGTGGGAAGTGCTGCTCTCGTGCTATCAAATATAACACAAAACTCTGGCTGCTAACAACTTTACAACCAAAGTATTAACATATGTTTTTGGCCTTTAAAGTATCAGACGGTTGATTTACCAACAAAATACTAAGTAGAGCTGAACCCTTGACCCCAGATCACCAATTAAATCCATTTAAAGGGCCAGTTCACCCAAATCACAAACAAGAAATGTATATTTTTGAGTTTTTCAAATGTATTTTTTAAATTCTTTGAGCGCCACAAATAGAATTGGGATCGCAGCAGAAATGTTAATGACGGACATCTCAAAAACCTCATCACGTGAATCCTGAAATATCTGCTCCGTGGTTTTTCCTTTGTAATTTGGGTGAACTGGCCCTTTAATTCATTCAGATCTCCAAAAGAGCTGATCATGGACCGATCAGAAGTCTCATGTCTAGGCAGAGGACGACGACGGCGGTCGTACAAGCCACAGCGCGCTGATACAGACGTTACCGGCAACATTGTCGTCGAGGGAAGCTGCACACTTCACGGCTCGTCTGCTTTACCTGTCCACGAACAAAGAGCAGCGTGGGGAGGAGGACGGCGGCGTGCACGCTGGTTTGGCCTATTTTACAGAGCCATTAGTGTGAGGAGTGTGTAATTCAACGGGCCTGCGCCGCCTTTATTCACGCAGCGACATTAGAACGTAATGAATCATGAAGAAGGCGCATTGTTCCACGCTACTCTTCCTAACACACACACACACACAGGTGTAGAACATCATTATCACCCAGTTCCAATTGATGAAGAGTATTATACTGCCAAATTGATTTTCCTTACTCTGCGATCACGATGACACAAGAAGGGAGAAGACGGAGAAAAGACGCAATCATCAACAACTTTATATTCCAATCAGCATATCTGAGTAGGGTGAATAAAAAAAAAAAGAATTGCACAGAAAAACGGAGCCGGGGCTCAAATCGTCTCAAATTGCTTTGCTTTTTTTTTTTTATATCATGAAATGTTACCGATTATCATGAAACGCGTAAATTGAATTCTTTTTTTTCATTTAAGTAATAATTGATTTGACATTTCGGAGCACTTCAAAGGCAGTTTGGCCCGAAGGCTCTGCAGTAAATTACAGTATAAAGCTGAGGATTTACCATTAGCTGAGTGTCAAGTGTACGCTCGGCTTTCGCCTCCCCTCCCCATCTATCTTACCCCCCTTCACACCCTCTCTCTCTCTCTCTCTCTCTCTCTCTCTCCCTCTATCTTCTTCTCCCCAAACCCTCTGAAATTCTAGTCAAACTTTATACAACTTGTCTTCACTGCCCTGTTTGTGTGTGTCCAGGTCTGCCAGTTTATTGTAACACTATAAAGGCCCCGTGTGTTTATCAGTAAACGGAGCTCCACACAGTTCGCCCGCCTCCATTATAACTCTTTTCACTTCCTTGTGTAGTTTATATATTTTTCTGGAGGAAATGCCCTTCTTTTCTGTCTGTGCCTTCCATGCGGGGCGCGACAACAGGCGGGGAGGGTGTTTGATATGTAAATAGTCTGTTCAACAAAGTCCAGGTGCTATCTGTGCTTACAGAAGCTGATACTCTGGGCGGCGGATGGCTTCCTCGCCTTCTGAAACATGCAGACACACAATTAAACACCCAGACTGAGCTCAGACCAGTATGTCAGGCTGATATTCTTCTTTTTTATAACAAATCTGATCTGGTCAGTGTCATCCCCCTCTGATATGATGGATATAATGCACTGCTTTTGATTGCATGTTCCAGTCGATAATAACCGGCTTATCTAAGAGGAGTGTGCAGAGAGAATCAATACTTAGATACTCAAATGCTACTCATTTACTATCAAGACATACATTTTCTAATACTGCAACCTTCTGCACTTAAACAGTACATTTAAAATAAAACCCTGGTGATAAAGATAAATGGAGGGAAGTCTGTAACATTTGTTACCCAGATAAAGAAAAACTGTTTAAAAGGTCTCTTTTATTTTGGCGATATTTTCTATTTTTCTATTGTTTGTTTTTAATGTTGGCAAAGCAGGTGTGATGTGATTATTAATTATCACTTTAGGACTATTATCATATTAGTATCTGTAGCACTGATGCATAAAATACTTCAGTATCAGTATCAAATCTTTGCTTACAAATTTGGTCATTTTGAATTTTTCAGATAAACTGAAGGAGTCTGTGTTCCTTTATGGGTTTTTCTGCTTAATTCTGCTATTTCTTAACATACGTAAACATTTAACAACCTGCTGGATTAACTGAAAAATAGAAACTGATTTTAATGGTGCACCTACACCAATATTTATTAAAATGTTATGGTTATTTTTGTTGCTACTATGGGAACAAACTATACTGCAGTTTTCAGGTATTTGCTAGTTTACACTGTACTTTTTACACCACTACATTTATTGTACAGCTATAGTTGCTAAGCAGATTGAGATTTTACATACAAAACATATGATTAGCTTATAAAATGTGATGCATTGTTGTTAAGTATAGTTACAATTGGCTCCATACTGACCAGATATAGCATTTAAATGCTGCTTACACTTGAGTGCATCAGTAATAATAATACAACATAATCAGTAGTACTTTACTTTTGATGCTTGCTGATAACGCCTCAGTACTTTTATCTAAGTAATATTATGAATGCAGGACTTTAACTTTTGTACCAGAGATCTAAACAAACAACCTGATGTTCTTTTTCTTTACATAATGTGTCTTAAAAAAGCGTCTCTGCCTTGCTGAGAAGACACTTGGTAACACTTACTCTTTGGCATTAATTGGTCAAAATTAGAGATGGTGAAATCGCCATGACAACCTGCACGTGTCAACCTACCGGCCAACTTGCAGGAAGCTGAATTCTAAAATATCTGTCTGAATTATTGTAGCTCTTGCGCTCAGTCTTGAAAATTCTCATAAACCCTTTTGTGACATTAATAGATTTATTATGTCTTTTATTAGACTAATTATTATGTTTGATTAGTCAAACCCCAACTCGCATGCATGTGCGAGGCTTTACATGCACACACACACACACACACACACACGCACTTGCATACCTACTGATTGTCACCTGAATCCCCAGTTAGCTGGAGGTGACACGTATTGTCTTTTGGCCTTGAATTAATGTGCCTGTAAATACGTTTTTTTCCCCCCTCATTCCTATTTGTTAAGTTATTCATAGAACTGCTGATTGCAGGCAGCCGTCAGAGCTAAATGAGGGCCTTTGTTATTGTTGAGTAATTAGGACAGCCATCATCGTGCTCCAAGATGACAGGGTCAGTTAAATAGTTTCTCTCTCTCTCTCAGTAGTCCGGGCTGATTATGGGAGCTCAGGCAGGCAGGCAGGCCTGGGAGCTGGAGCTGGGGAGGGATGGAGGGTAGGAAGGGAGGGGGAGGGAGGGTGGGAGTACAGATGGGAGGAGTGGGGGGGGAAAGCAGACCTTATCTCAGGCAATTAATCAGAGACACTCATATTGCGGGACAATTATTCAAAGCTCACTCCTGCATAACTCAGCCCAAGGTTCCAGTGGGCTTGCTGTCTCTTTCCATCCACCCTGGACTGGAAGGTCAGGAAAGTGAGAGGAAGGTGGAGCTGAGAGAAAGAGAGGGACGCCATTCAGTGTGTGTGTGTGAGTGTGAGTGTACGTGAGTGTGTGTTCAAGTCAGCTAAGGCAACGCTGGGTCAAAGTCATTCAAAGTCTACTCTTCTCTAGAGGCTTTTTTTTGTTTTTCAAGGAGTTTATTCCCCATCATGTTTACATGTATTAACTTTTGGCCGTTGGTGGAATAACATGGGCGTCGTCTGTTAGTGTCTGTGTGTGTGTGTTGGTGTGTATATATGTGTGTGTGTGTGTGTGTATTACGGCCCAGGGCCAGCATTATCAACATTCCTCGGTGGCAGCAGGGTGGCTCGCCTGGCACCACACAAACAGGAAAAGGAAATAGCTCGACTTAACTACGGTTATCTCCCGGAGAGCCCTCACAGTGTGTACGAGTGTGTGTGTGTGTGTGTGTGTGTGTGTGTGTGTGTGTGTGTGTGTGCATGTATGTGTGAGAGCACGGTAGACTGTTTAAATATGGATCCCAGTGGCAGTGCAACGGTAAACAGCAGTAGATCTGTTTATTAAGAACTTCTTCATTAGTATTGAGGCATTGTTGTTATTTAAAGCATAATTCAGTTTCCTTTTTTCTTTTTTTTTTTAACTGTGGTATGATGCCTTCAAGGGTCTTTTTTTTTTTTCAGTTTACCACGTTTACATGAAGAGTCCAATCAAATGACCCACTATTGTAGAAGGACTCCAGAAGTGGAAATTTTGCAAACAGCTCCGAGTTCACGAGTTGAAGTTGAAGCCCACAGACGTTATTTTTATCCCTTTTATCTGTTTATTTACACAAAATTAATTATTTACCAAGTCAACACCTGCTTTCCTTTCTCTAACCAGCAAGCGTAATGTGACCATACGACCTCACGAGCTCCATTTGAGGGCAGATTTATTCTGATCTTTACTTCAGGTGTAGCTGCACTTAGTTAATATTACATATTCTGCACATTGTAATTCTATTGCACGTCCTGAAAGAGGGATCCTATATCTACTTCTTTTCGTCCAACAGCGCAGGAATGTGAGCAGGCGGATGTTCAAACAGGTTGTGAACAAACCCCCTGTAGAAAGTTTTGAATTTACTGGTTCAGCTTTAACCTCCTGTACGTCTTGTAGAAGAAGTTTGAGCGGACTTGTTTCTGCTTTTACCTCCAAGTAAATGTTTTAGATAACATGTCAACATTGGGTTTTTGTTTACAGCTGATTGTTTGACCCCTCACGTTCATGCCACGTCTTTTAGTGACGCGGATCTCAGGATTTAACTAACCAGGGTGAGTGTGCGTCAGAATGAAAACACAACAACGAGACGCCGCCCTGATGAAGGCGTGAGAGCACGAAAGCACGTTACGCAACGTGTTTTGATTTTGATAAAATCTCATTATTGTAATCTTTTGTTTATATAAAATAAAATGATCCTTCTAGATTGCCGGCCTTTTTCTACACATGGTCTTATGAACCACAATAATTATGGTCAAAATAAGATCTAAGTTGTCTTACATGTTAATATCCACTCATCAATAAACAGATAATCAAGCCAAGTATTGATAGTGCTGAGATAAAGAGAATCCTTTTTGCACGACAGTGTTATGTAAATCAACAATGCCGATTCGCCAACTGAACTATATTTAGTTCATTTTGTTGGCCCGGCAACGTGCTCCAGCAAAATAACAGCATGCGAATAAAACGCGTTAAACTCTGGCCGACATTCAAAAGCATTCATCGCCTCGCCTCTTTCCTTTTCCTCTGCTCTCCTTCCAGCCCCAACCTGATCCGCAAATGTCACCTCCACTCTACGTATAAAAGGAGAGGAAGACATCGAGGAGGAGGGAAGAGAGATGGATCAGTGAGGAAAGAGAGAGTGTCATAAAATGCAAATGCAGCCTGCGTCCGCTTTTACAAATTAAATGTCAGGACATAAAATATTGTCAGTTTCATTTTGCCGCCAGAAGGATGACAAATCCATATTCTCCCTTAAATAAAACTCTTACTGCTGTGGAGGGGTAATCATGGCAGAACAAAGCGCCGTGATTAACGATAGCAATTTATTGTATCTGGCGGCCGGCGAGGCAGCAGCGAGGGAGAGGAGCAGAGAGACGTCATGGTTATCATAATTCATATCGTAAATAACAGGGCCCAGCCAATCACAAGGAGCCACTGATGTCATCCCAAATAACCTTTGATAACAATTACCATAGAAGGCAGTACAAACCCTGAAGTCACAATGTTATCTTATCCCTATTCTCTGCTTGTAGAATACAACACTATTACCATATAGATTAGACTATTTATAATGGTGCGTGTCATTCTGGGTGCGGCTTTAAGTTGTCACCGTGTATGTGTGTAGGTGCAGCGTGGCGAGGTGTGTGTGAGAGTGAGTGCGTGGGTGGGGTAGGTGGGGTAGGTGGACCTGTCGTTGGGAGGAGATTATAGCCTGGTCTTTATGAGGAGCTGAATTGCCCTCTCTCAGTATCACACGGCAGCACATTGCCAGGGCGGCCGGCGCTCACAATGGCGTGGTGGGAGAGGAGTCGGACGATGTGTGTGTCTATATGTGTGTGTGCTCGGGGGGGTGGGGGGTGTAACGTAGGGGAAAACTAGAGGAGGAGATATTAGCAGTGAAACGTTGATAAGTGTAGGAGATTAGCGTAGGCGTATCTTGTCCGAGGTGTTGTTCCTCCTTGTTTTATCTGCTGATAGAAATTTTCTGATGGAGAGCGGTGATATGTGGATGCACGGCGTCCCATCTACACTCACACACTCAGCCCACCCACCGTCGCAGCTTGCCTGCCACCCATGAGACGCACGGTTTCTATCTTCACCTGTTTAAGCATCAATAAATGAAGTCATTACCGCAAAGAATGTTAACGCCAATAAGAAAATCAGCAGCTTCTCACAGCCTCTAGACTATGTTACGACTATTATATTTACATGGTTGGATATCGATTTGTGCCAAATTAAAGGCGCCTTGTCTAATTTCTCACCACTAGTAGCGCTATGGAACAATTTGATGAGCGGGTGCCCGTTTTGTTTGCAGCTCGTGCTCAGTTCAGGACGCATATTTGCACAAACACACATCATGATAGCCCATTCCTGCCGGTGGTCTCACGCAATTCCTCTGATCAACAGTTGGTGGTGATAATGTGTCCAGGAATGGAGTAATGTACCGGCAAAAGGCGCAGAAGAAGAAGAGAGTAAACAAATCTGCTTTGCAAATGTTTTTTTATATCAGGATGGAAAGTCATTAAATCTTTTTGTTAGGCCTCAAGTATTTACAGAAGTGGGTTTTGATGAGAGACACTGAATGTAAATATAACGATTTGTTAAAAAGAAAACAAGGGAACTTCTTAAGGCCTGAAATAGGACGAGGTGATCTGACATGAGGAGACTCTGCAAGTGCAACTAAAAGATTTCAGGTTCTTCTAATAGCAGTTGAAGGAAAAGTCATCTGTAGTGGTGAAATGATTAGTCATGTAGTTGATTGACAGCAATTATGATAATCAACTAATCACTCGTCATTTATCAAGCAAAAATACAGAAAGATAGCTGCTTCCAACTTGTCAAATGTTCGAATGAGCTGCTTTTTCCATGTTTGATATCACCGTTAATTGAATATTTTGAATATATTGTTGATTGAACAAAAAAAAGACTGTTTGAAAATGTCACTTGGGGCTCCAGGAAATTGTGATGAGCACTTTTCACTATTTTCTGACATTTAATGGCCTAAACAATTAATGAATAACTCAAACAGAAAATAAAGGAGAGATAGTTGATTATGAAAATAATTGCTCATTGAAGCCCGACTCATCTTCATGTTGGAGGGATGAAGGGAGGAAGCGATTAGGTGTGTGGAACATATCAAATGTTGGAGGCACTAAAAAATACCATTGTTACTGTGTAAGACAGAGATTACCAGTTGTTTAGATAATGAGTTTATTTGTCAACAACTTACACCTTTAACAAGTGAAGCACCCGTCTGATATTTGGCATTAATATCAGTCCAAAAGTAGCCAAAAACACACATCAGGAAAATATATGTGACATTACTTATTGACAAATGTACCCTGAAATTTCATGTAAATACTTTGCAAATCCAAATTTCAACCTCGTATACTGTGACATGTCTGAAGTGATCTCCTTCAAGCCTCAAGTCAAGATTGCAGGAGGATAAAATGATATGAGACGAGAGTTTTGGATTTGCATTTATTAAGTAGGTGCACAATATCGTGGCATTACAAGTGTCATACCACATACAGACATCCAACGTCCACTCAAAGCATTCAGCCTGTGTGTCTTGTGCATCCACCTCCTGTTCAACCTGAAACGGCAAAGAAACTGAGAACAAAAATGGCTTCAAAGGACACTTGAGTCTTTACTAGGAGGAGGAGGAGGAGGAGGAGGAGGAGGATGAGGAGGAGGATGAGGGGAGAGGACGAGCGCAAGGACGAGATAAAACCGAGCGGGAGTGAGGAGGAAGAGAAGGGGACCAAAGCAAGGACAAGGTGAAGGAGAAGGAAGATATTCTTATGCTTAAATTCAGAGAGGAGACGTTCACAGTTGTGCGGTCCCTTCAGCGCTAAACTGTCCACTCCAGGACTCTTCCAGATGAAGAAACGGGCAAGACAGTCTGCAAGCCTGAGGTAGATTAGGAGAAGATAAAAAAAAACAAAAACGAAAACAAGGGAAAGTAACAATTTTAAAAGTCACGCTTAAAGGCGGGAGAGGGAGGAAGACCTCTGAGGACATAAAGTGATGTTGAAGCACTAGTCAATGGTATAATATCTGTAGTTTTTGGCAAGGAGATCCCTGTGTGGGCTCGTGTACAGTTAATCTCTCTTGACAGGATCTTCATTTGAATAAAGATTCTGTCAGCGCTATGTGCTTTTGGTTGCTTAAGTGGAGGACCTACAGTAGCTCCTGCAAGAACTCAAATTGCTTTGACAAATCATGGCTGATGGGAGAGAAAGGCGCCTTCCTACCTGTGCGTAGCTAAACATGCCTGATGGAGACACCTCAACAGAACTTCAAAACCTGAGGGAATCTGAGGAGAACTGGCAAAATACATCTGAGATATTAAAGCAGCTTAAATGCAAGATTAAGCTTGTAATAAAAATGCCATCTGTCCTTTTTAGTTTTTTTTTCTTTTTTTTCTTTTTTTACATCTTGAGCTTTTGAGCTTTTCCTCAGTCAGCTGATGTTGGCCAGATGTAGGAAGCAGTTGTTACACAAACGCTGGGCAATGAAATAGTAGGAATAAACACTTGAGGGCAGTGGGTAACGGACATGTTAAATATGTGTTGTGAAGTCAGGTTTCAGGAACAATTCCCCAAAATCTGTGACTAAATTATAGCTAATAAGTAATTAGTCTTCTTTATAATCTATCAAAGACTAAAAGCACTTTTAATGAGTCAAAATAGTGTTGTTTTACTGGCCCCCCCGTAGAGAAATAGGCAGGTTTGCTGCTTTGGAAGAAGAGCGTTGAATTTGTCCAGTGGGTGGTGAATGAGTCATTTTGTTTGTCACTCTTGATCGGAAAATGTGTCATTTGTTTTGCGACACAGAGGAATGAATGATTCAAAATGACTATAAACAAAACTATACTATGTTCATATACTACACACACAGTGGCTTTTAAAGAAGATTTGAATTAGCAAGCTGTTAGAAAGCATGGAAATGTAGAGGGAAAGCTTTGTGTCTTAACTTTTGCATATTTAAATATCGCGATTCCCTTTGTCCTTGTGTTTACATTCAGTTTAACTCGTGTGTTTCTTTGTGCAAGGGAAATTATAATCTCACGAGGGATGCACCACAGACTGGTTTAAGTTCAGGTGATGCTACTGTACTGGAGTCGTGGTAGGTGAGACGACGAGCTCCAATCCTCGTTTTTATCCCGTCAGCTTCACAACTGTTGCATGGAGACTGTCCTCACCAGAACAACTCCATCATCAGTCGTTGAATTATGACGCTCTCTGAAGCGATGGTGGACGGTTGGTTGTACAAAGTGTCCCACGTTGACCCCCGAACCTGCAGTTTGCACCCTGTTCCTTACCTGCAGTCAACATGAACCTTTCCTAACCATGAAGTACTTTTAATAGCCTGACCTTAACAGTAAGTGTTTGAATTTGACAAAGTTTACTACACAAGTTTAATCATGACAATCACACTGTGTGTCCTCAACCTTAACCGAGTAGTTTGAAGTGAGGAATCATGCCAACGATCACATGGGTAACAGTCTGCTCTGCTGTATGAGGACTTGTCAGTTACATGTGTGTTACAGATGTCTTGTTAAGGTAATGATTGTGCCTTAAATGATCTTTTTTTATTGAAGGTGAACAGAGAGGAACAAAGGACTCAGTGGTTCATTTATATGTATATTTCACCTGGTAATCAATCAGTTGCGTGTAGCTGATCTGGTCTGTGTTGCCTCGTAATAGCAGATGATGCTGAAGTTCAGAAATCCCACTGCCTCTCTTTCACTCTACTCATTTTTCCTCTTTCCCGCAACGTTTCTCATCTCCTCTCCTAGATGGAATTCACAAAGTGATTTTCTCCTCGTTCCTCTAAATCTCTTGATCACTTTAATTTTTTGCTAGGCTGCTTCATCGGTGTCCTGGGAAAGAGAAAAGAGGAGGAAGGGGGCAGGAGGAATGGAAAAGCAGATGGGCGAGAGACTGCGAACGAGGCTGGGCGAGTACAGAGAGAGAGAGAGAGAGGGAGAGTAGTATAGAGTTAAGGCTTTATCAGTGAGTGCCCTGAGGTATGTGGGGACGCTGCTGAATCCAGAGAGATTAGGGGAAAAATGCAGCACATGGCAGTAAGGGGCTTACGCCACAGCTTGTATTAGTTCAGGTGAAAAGAGTATTGCTTTTACATAAAACTGGACAAATCCAGCCACAATGCATTTCCCGTTGGACCACAATGGGGTCCTCTATCTGTGGACCTCACCTCCTGTCCCTCGGGTTCCCCAAAGCTCCTCTATCTAAACAGGAGTAGAGACTAAGGGAAGGAGGAGAAAACACAGATGGACAGGGGAGGGAGGAGGAGATATGGCGCCGCACCAAACTTCATTTTCAGAGTTTACCGGGAAAGCTGGTTGTCAGGGGGATGGAAAGGGGCGTAATTTCCACTGGAGACGGGGCGGCCATGTCCAACTCACTCTTCAAAATCCTATTCTTGTCCCCCCTGACTTGTAAAAGTCTCTCTACATGGTGTTCTCCTACTGTCCAACCGCCACAATCGAGATGAGAGAAGCTGCGAGTAGATAAAAATGCTGAAATCAAGGCCAGTATTCAAATGATGGCCAAGTAAAGGCCAGGTAAAATAAAGATGGAGGA
Source organism: Enoplosus armatus (assembly GCF_043641665.1). NCBI lineage: Eukaryota > Metazoa > Chordata > Actinopteri > Centrarchiformes > Enoplosidae > Enoplosus > Enoplosus armatus. Next base: position 3,021,278 of record NC_092201.1, on the reverse strand, counting down.
GCGAGTCACTTCACTTCTCCATCAGTTAAACCCTTCACTTCGCTGTTTGCTGGAAGACTTTTAATGTGAAAGACTGGAGCGGGAGTTGTTGAGTTTCCTTAACAAGTGATTGAAACAACAAATTAAAAAGGCGGCAAATCAGAAAACTTAAACACGACAAAATAGATTTATAAAGCAGGGACAATTATACAAAGGTCGGTCTCTAATATAAGCCTGTTTTCTTTGCGGTTGAGGTACATAACAATAATTTACAGTATGCTCACCTACAGTAGATACACAGTAGTGAATGCTTCTAGTTATATAAAGGAATCAGCACTCACAAACCTATGCACTTGGCAGAGTTATGAAGTTGAAGAAGTTACATGAACATAAATCAGACAGACAGGTTGTGGAAAGGTAGATCAAAAGGTCTCAACGTCCTCTTTGGGCGGCAGGTAAACGCTTCACTTAGACACTGAAGTCTCCCATTCTACTTTCACTGGGACTTTTATCTAAATCTTCTGTTCCTGAGATGCGTTTATCAGCCACGTTTTTTTTCATCTTGAAATATAGGTTGAGGGGAGCTTGGCCTGCACACTTCTTTATCTTTCACCTGTCATGTACAGTAAGCCCGGGTAACAATGGCGCCTTACATTACATTACACGCCCGCTCTGAATTCACGCCATCCAGTTAGACAATCAAAGCGGCTCCGACACCCCTCCCATCCTCGCCATTATTGGCGGAACAATACCCTCAAAAAGCCAACTTGGTCAAAAAAAAGAAGAAGAGAGGTTCTGTATCTGCGATGGCGCTTAACATCAATTTGTGACACGATTAATCAATTTGGACCCTCTCTCTCTCTCTCTCTCTCTCTGTGTCTCGTCACTGTTGTCACTCTTTAAATAAAGAGCGGCTGTTTGAATGAGCCGGGGCTCATCGCGATATGGCGCAGGTTAAGTAGGAGGCGCATGTTTTAGGATAGCGCCCCGCCGCTCCCTCTCGTCCTGAAACACTTAGCTGGTGATTAGCATAAGCTGATAGCGCTATCAGGAGTGTGCCATTGAGGTGACCCTGAAGCCCCCCCCCCCCTCCTCCTCCTCCTCAACTACCACCACCCATCCTACCCCACTCCCCCCCCCCTCCACCACCTCCTCCTTTGTCCCTCTGAGAAGGTCTTATCGGGGATGTACAGGGCGTCTGTAACCTCCTGGGGAGATGATGGAGGGAGGAGGCAGAGGTGGGAACTGTAGGGAAGGAGGATGGGGGTGTTGGAAGGGAAAGGAGGGGGGTGATCCCGTTGTTGAACACTCTGTGTCTTTGGATGTGTCCTCTAATGTTTTCATACCTTTTGAATGATAATATTGAGCAATAAACTTTATTTCTGTAACTCTTTTCAAAACGCAGTTCCAGAGTGCTTTAAAAATCGGACCGATTTAAACAAACCATAAAAAACAGTCTGATAGAAGAATCCCAAACACACTGAGACGGGAAAAAAACATTTATTTCAACCTCGAAACTGTCATTCCCATCAGCCTCAGCTGCACTTTCTCCTTTAGTCCTAATTAGCAAATGTTAACATGCTTAAAAGAAGAAAAAAAAAAGCATGCTAACAAGCTAAACTGAGATGGTGGCCATGGTAAACATTACAACTAAACATCAGCATGTTAGCGTCGTCATTGTGAGCATGTTAACACGTTAGCATTTAGCCCAAAGCACAGCTAGCGTGGCTGTAAACTCAGTTTTGATGTGTGGTGAAACATCAATGTAGTATTATGCAACTTAGACTGTAAGTGATGTAAATGATGAAGATCTAAACATTAGATTTTGACGCAGGGACCCTCCTCAAGACGGGGCCTTTAAGTCAGGACCTTTACTGTGTGTCAGCTGGTTGATAGTGAGTTATAAAAGTTTTAAAAGAGAAAAGTGTTTTTGCTGCGGTCCAGAGGAGGAAAACTCTCTGTATACTGAATCTCAGCATCTCTCTCCCTCTCTCAGTGCATGTTTTTCTCTCCTCAGCTGAAAGTTTGACAGTTTCTTTCAGGCAACAAGCAACAAAACAAACCCGCAGAAATGAAAAGTTGATTCACCTAAATTTCTCCCTTTTTGTATTCATGTTACCTATTTCAGGAGGCGGCCGCATCTTCACCAGCGGCCTCTAAATCACTCCTACGATCCCGCGGTGAGACTTTTTGTGTGTTGTGAGAAAAAGTATGATGAAACCGCGAAACAATACGCGCACATAAACACGAACGTGGCGACACATTTCTTGAAGGTAAGCAATTTCCATGCACGTTAAGAGCTTAGCATCGACGCAGCACTATTCATATCAGTTTACCATTATGATGCAAATGATAACAGTGGTGCCTGGCTCCTTCTTTCTCCCTTTTCTTCTGCACTTTTACTATGAGCAACACGGCACATTATGGTACAGATGCACACCTACATTACAGTGCACACACAGACACACACACATGATAAAATTCACCCGGCTCCATTGCTTATCCCCTTTGTTTGAGCTGATTGGATCTGTGGCGATCACATGTTTACCCAGAGCGCTATCTCTTTGAGAAACCTCCGTCACGGGTAGCGGAGAGTAACGTTCGCCTCTTTTTGTGTTTTCCTTTTATTTTGGAGACGGGCACGCACACACGGTCTTTATGTATATATGCTAATAGGCTGGCTAACACGGTTTCACACTGTTTGTTTCTGAAAATGATGCAACTTGCCAGACATCCGTTTTTCTGCTGATGTTCACATTTTCCTTTTTTTTCTCTCCTCTTTTTCTCAGGGCGGGCATTTTAGAGAGAGAGAGGGAGAGCAAAGGGAGGATGATGAAGAAGGGAAGAGGAGGAGGGGGGAGGAGGAGGAGGGAGGGGAAGGGGTGAGGGAGGCATGTGTTCAAAATCCACAAAGGTTTTGTAATAAATGCATCGGCGACAATAAAAACAAAAACATTAAAGGGAGAAAAGACGTGTTTCTGTGTTAAACAATTAGTGCTGCAGCATTAGAGCCGATCAGGCAGAGACAAAAGCTCGGCAGCAGCAGGGGTTTACCCCAGACACAAAGACACAAAGACAGATGCTCTGCAGCCCAGCCAAGCTACAGTACCACACTAGCTTCCACTGGAGCCGCATGGAGCCACATCCACAATCCAACTGTCTGTAGCTCTGTAATAGCTTAGCATCAATGCAACACTTTTATACATCTGTCGACATAATCTGCTCTCAAAAGCTAAGTAATCAATAGCTTGTATGTGCTGTTGTCTATAATTGCAAGTCACAGTATATGTACAATAGTATTGCTGTTAACCTTTAACCTCTTAAACTACGACTGTCCAGCCGACCGACTGACAGAACTTCATTTTCCAAAAAAAGTCAGCGTTGATTGTTCATGATGGGAATATTTTCTTAACTGAATCCAAGTAGTTTTAGTCACCTAAACTTCTATTATTTTGTCCTCCCCATTTACGATATATCAACGAGGGTAGGGTGGGGGGGTATTTGATTTAGTTGTTTTTGTTTGTTGACCCAATACCATGTTTGAGGTGCCCAGATATGATTTAAATGAACACACGCAGGCCAATCAGAAACCAGTATTTTCCACGGTAATAGAAAATATATTAGAAGTTTTATTGAGACGAATCTCAAGAGGTGAACGTTGATTGTTAAGATGAACCAGTTTACCGGGCCAGTATAGTCCTTGTCCATGTTGTCCATGAATCTGTCCTTAAAGGGCCAGTTCACCCAAATTAGAAAAAAAAGACATTTAGCCACAAACATTGTTTTGGTTTTATTTGCTCAGATTTTGATATGTGGCCCTGAGATTTCTGCATGGCTGGACACCACTCACGTTCGGTGAGAAAATATGTTTGTTTATGGTTTGTGAAGCGACCCTTTAACCACGTCTGTCGCTCATTGAAGAGCTCCCTGCTGTTGTACCTCAGCACAGTGTCTACAATAGCTCAGAATTACATAGAAATTAAAGGATGTTTAGTCATAAAGCTCCTGCTGCCTGTGTGGTCACACTCTTCTTTAAACCAGGAGTGTGTGTGTGTGTGTGTGTGTGTGTGTGAGGACCCCCCCTCCGGTGGCGTCTACTCTGTACATTCGACTCAATGGCTCCAGTGTTCATATGTGTGTGTGTCTGCATGTGTGTGTATGACTGTGGCACTTAACCCTGTGACCGGTTGTGGAATGAGCTCCACAGAAATTGCCGCTGAGCCCCCCCCCCACCCCCGACCACACCGCCGCGGTGTGTGTTACCACCCCAAGAGAGGCCGACAAGCTCACGCACACACCAAATGCACACACGTGTACACTCTCACACACACAAGCTCTCTCTGTGTCCTCCGAAGACAGAGATGGTGACGGCGTAAAGCCTCATGTTTAGACTCTGCGTCTTTGTTCCTCCCTGATGGTGCCTCCTCTACCTGCATATGAGGGAGGAAGTCTCCGCTGTTTCCACTTTAAAGTCAGGAAGTGTTTGATTCTCTGTTTCCTCGACTACTAAAAGCCCATTTCATCTTTTTTTTTTTTTTTTTCACCAAAACCGCAGACCCCCGCCCCCTCCCCACCTTTCTACACCCCCTTTCTTGTGCCCTTTGATTCACAGGGCAGCTGTTTCATTTAGCCTCATTGTCACACACTTGTTGCACGTATAGAACAGAATCACCTGCTGCAGCTTCTGATGTGTGTCGGGTGGAGGTAAACAGAGGTGGCGTGTGCACTGAGGGTCACGCGGGTGTAGCATGAAGGTTAGATTGATTATAAGAAGTTGGTGTCATTGTTGTCCACTCGCCTATATTGCACATTACCACACCACTACCTTGTATAATGTATTTTATTCAATGTTTATTTGTTTAGGGGCGAGTATGTAGCGTAAATCAATGCCACACACCGCAGCATTCATAGCTTAAGCTAATTTGCAAAGACCGTCTCCAGATGGACCTTTAAAATACATAAAACTCAACAATAGAAACATAAGAGAAGGCACAAAACACAAGCTCAACAACAGGTACGTACACTAAAAACACAAACAACAAAAAAGTACAGACAAAACAATACAAGACGCACTAATACAATAAAGCACTAATACATAAAACAAGATGCACCAGATCGTTCATGACTAATAAGTAACTGTATATATTGTTTTTTGATTTTATTGTCTTTCTAATTTGAAATATCTGTGTATATGTTCTGTGTGTGTAGCGTGACTTTTAAAATCTGATTTTTATTTGTTTTTAAAATTATAAACACTTATTCACATATTTTGGGGTCCAATAATATCTGGAGGAAACTTTTTGATATTTCTAATGAATTCAAGTGTACTACTAACTATTATACTGTCCTTTTTTTTTCTTTTTTGGCTTCAGCCTTCAAAACCACACCATGACTGCACCTGACGGATGACGAACTGACGGAGGAAGAGAGAACAGGGTCCCGTCTTGGTGAAGGTCAGTAGGTATCAGACTTCCTCTCTTCGCTCCTCCATTGTTGCCTCACCCTCTGACCTGTAGCGTCATGAGGTCATAGGGTCACCTCCTCATCAGGCCGACCCCCCCGCCCACCACAGCCCCACCTCTCTGCTTGTCTGCCAGCTGACTTTACGCTGTTGTGTATTTATTTGAGTAAACCGATATGTGTGTGCGTGATGTTTGAGGCAGCGAGAAACGACGCTGTAGCTCAGATAAGACATAAAAAATGAGTCGGCCATGTGAGACCGGCCAGTTACAGCAGGGGGTCATGTGGGGTCAGCGCCACGGCAACAGTGGCAGTCTGCCACACCTCCTGTGAAGGGCTCATATTATTAGTGTGTGGCCTGTCAATCACACGGTTACCTGGCAGCCACACAGGGGATGCCGGGACACACAGTTTTGTCAGCCCTCTGATTTGACTGCTGTTGTCTTCATCTGTTCCATCATTTGATGAGTTTTTGATGTTTTAACAGAATATAAAAAAGTTCAGGTTCAAAATGTGTCTTCAGTGATGCTGTAACCCAAATGACATTCCTCAAGCCCGGCCTTGTAACTGAGGCTACTTTTTCTGTATGATGTGAACTGAACTGAGTCGAAGAAAGTCTGCCCTCTTCCAGGAGAAATCCAATCCCGAGTGTAATTCAAGAACACGCTTTCTGCAGGAAGGACGTCTATCTGACTGGCAAGGAAAGGGCACGCTGGTCTCAGGTAAGACTGTTGAAATGGAGGAAAAGACTGAACATGAATCCTAATGTGTTCCTCCGAGCACACACACTCTCACACGACGGAGTGCTTTATTTAAAGGATAATTACGGTTTATTGCAACTTCAATCGTTCCACAACAACATCACTTAAATCTATAAAATGTCATATAATTGTGAAAAATGCTCATCGCAATTTCCGCGAGGCCCAAAGTGACGCCTTTAAGTTGCTTCTTTTGTCCGACCAACAGTCCAGAACCCAAAGACTCTTCGTTTACTGTCATAAGCTGGAACCAGCAAATGTTTTACACTTTTGCTTGAAAAGTAAAAACAGTTGACGACCAATTGCAGCTCTAGTCTGAAGGGACAACAGCAGGAGTGGTCAGGTGATCAGACAGGTTGTAAACAAACCAAGACGAAAAGTTCACTGTCCATTGTTAACATAGCTTGCAGTTTACAGGCGGACCTCCCGGTTAAACCTGGCTTGTTTAAAACCCTGACTGCTCTCGGTAAATACGTTTGTGAATGTGATGTTATCATAGCAGATATCCATCCTTTAAATAAACAAATCCATGCATGTAAAGCTAAAATCTACCAACCATCCTGAGCTTCACCCAGCTGTTGCTGGAGGATGAGGAGGGTGAGGAGGGGGATGCAACTGTACCCTCCTCTCACCCTAATAAACTTTACTGCTATCGCTGTTAGAAACTGCTAACGCTGCTACTAAACGGCCAGACGTCACTGCGCATTACGAGCCGAAACAGGCCAACCCTCGACCTCCACTTTACTAGTGCATCCCAAAGCTGAGTGCAATCTTTGCACCGTGGGCTTGGAACAAAACTTAAACACTCAAAATGTGTCTTTCCTTCAGCCCTCCTGTCCGCACAGACTCTGACAACAGTTTCTGTTCCTGTGTCCTTTTATCTTTTACCAGAGTTTTGGTCCCTTCGGCGTCTTACAAGACCTTTCTACAAACCCATGATCTTCTGCAGGACGAGCTCTTACGTCTGTGAGTAATGGACTATTCACATCTTAGCTTCTCTCGGTGTTCACATCAATTCCTCATTAATGCACTACGACATCATACGACATGTATTTTTTCCCTCTCTAATCCACGATAGTTGTCCGACTGGACCGAGCTGCTCCTCTTCATGTAGCCGTCATGTTAAATCCAGTTGTATTAGTCCTTTATTAATCTTTTCCTTCTTCGTAAACTGTTTTTTTTGGGGTAAATTTTGAAACATTCTTAACACATTTTGCCACGCCGTGTGCAGATGACACTATTATTGCACTGATATTTCTCAGCCTAATGAAATCTGCTCTGCCTCGCACCGATGGAACACTGTTAACTTTGATCTCACAATTAAGTCTCCATGAACAGCTAATAAAGCATAATCTGCTCTGTATCTGCTTGTCTGCGCCAGAAGCACAGAAAGGCTTTTAGCGTATCGTCGGCTGCGGCTTCTGACTGACACTTTGTTGCTCTCGGCTGAAACAGTGACTTATTTTTATCACGCCCCAGATAATACAATCAAGTATTAAGGAGTTAAAAATCAAACTGGATCTGCATCGGTTGAGTGGCAGATGAGTGGCAGACGCCTGCGGGGCTTCTAGTTATCCAGTCGCCTTCTCCTTTTTCTTCCATCTCCCTCGACTTTCCAGCAGATAAGTTGACATCCCTGAATACAAAAAAACACTTTCCTCACCAGAGGTTGTTCCCGTATTACTGCTGGGGCTGTTTGGATGAATCTAAATGTCCCGATCTTTCGGTCAGTAAATACAGCAACACACTCACGACGTCACCGCTCTCTTGATAGCTCTCATAACCTCTTTATACATTTGGCTGGACTATCCCTTTTGCTCTGATCGGACGTAATGGCGGGCCAGAACAGCCTGAGATTTCTGCTCTGTGATAAGACCAATCAAAGGAAAATTGCAGTCTTTTATTTTTGGGATCTATTCCTATTTCCTCAAGAAAACTGACACTGGCCCAGGCAGACAGACGGTAGCAGTTTGGAGCCGCATGTTGGAGAATTGATAAGGAATGTTTTCCACATGAGTTAGGTACCGATTGTACTATTTCTCTCATCTTAAACCCAGAAAGTTGATGTTTGCGAGGACTTGGGCCAAATCTGTTAAGCCTGTGCATTTGCGTGCTGATGTATATGTCTGATACGTATTCAAGTACAGCAATAAGTTCACATGCAGTTTACACTTCCCCTTTAGGTGGGCGCAAACTTCTTCTTCATCATCAAACTGTTTTAAAAAAAAAAGCCCTCCAGGTTGTAATCAGGAAGCTCTTCGTCGTCGAGACGAGGAAGAATCGACCACGTTAGCGCAGGAATGATGAGGTTGAAAGGTAACACCTCAATCCGGCCCTTATTGGACACTTCAGTCACAAAGACAACACCACTTTCTCCGTCGGCCGGCCTCACACTTTTCATCTTACACCTGTTGTTTTCGTTGGAAGAAAGACGTCGAGGTCGGGGAGATCTAACAATAACATTATCTGTTTTCATGGATAACAGTTTGCGATGGATATGTTTTTGAAGGGAGAGAAGCAGATAAGATTATAGTGTCTAATGAGCAGCGGCCTGAGTGCGTCTGCTGGGACCTGAATGTTAGAGGGGTCGATCTCAACGTCTTCCAGGCGAGTTTATGCTCGAGCCGCAGCATTTGGAGGGAAGCGTTTGAGAATTTCAAGTGGCATTTATAATGAGTGCTTTTGGAGTTATTTACCAGCTTATCTGTAATCACAGTGGCTCCTGCCTGCGATGTATAATGTCTTAATGTGTTTCAGTTGGCTTCAGAAAGGTTTTGTATTAGTCTTTTTGTTTAGCCAGCATCTTGGGTCATGAATAATCCTCTGAGGGGAGCGCAGGACGCAGCTGGACCTGAAGAAAAGAAGAAAAAAAGGGTTAAGTATTTTAACATTTCTGCTTTAAAAGACATTTAATTCTCACCAACCCGAATTGTGTGTTTCCTCGAGGTCTAACAAACATGTTGAATGCATCTCCTTCCTCATAAAAAGCCAATTTTTTGAATATTTTGATATTAAATCAGGCATTATTATCCATGTTTTCTAGCTTGCCCTCACAGCAGGGACCCACTACTAGTTGTCAACAACTCCACAGGGTGTCTTTGGGAAAAGAAAACATCTGAAACTACGTTAAGCGTGAGAGTTCATTCTTAACCTCGGAAACAGTAAATTGACAAAGAAATCTCAACTCATGGTCCTCTTACTAACCTTTTCCAGAGCTTTCAACCGCATCTCGCAGTCTCAGAAGACCACATGAAGACGTTTTATTTTGTGATGCCTTTGGAATATGAATGGCCTCAACACTAAATAACTAGGCAGAAAACAGCTGCTGTTTTACCTTTAACAGCTGGTGGGAAACACCTGCTCTGACAGCAGTGTTGGGGGGTGGCCAGAGGTCCAGTCCAGCATGCATTGCAGCTACTGTGTCACTGTGGAGTCAATGTTCAGAAAAATGAAAGTCCTGAGGACCCAAAATACAAACAACTACACTTATAGGCCATGATGCATCTGCTTTTTCAAGTAGAGTTGAATAAAGTCAAAACTTAGAGCCCAGTGTGTGTACGCTCATTCTTATAGGCTGTTAGACAACATGAGGACATCCTTTTAGTATTCAGTTAAATCTTTTAAACCTCCGCGTACATTTTAATTGATTTATTCAATAATTGAAACAACAACATAAAACTCTGGACCAATCTTCATACAAGAAAGTATTAAAATAGACAGTGAAAATAGCTTAAAGGGCATATGATCATCATTAGAAACTAATAAAACTTGTATTAGAAATTGGATACGGCATGATTTGATAACATGCTGACAGTTTCGTGGGTTCATAGCGAGCAGCCAATCCAAATCTGGACGCTGATAAGTGTCTGTTTTCTTTATAAAAGTAATAAATGTTCTTCTAAAAGTTCAAACTGCATAATTGACCCATTTTCTTGAAACAATCTGTAACTTGGAGTTTTATTCTGCTTACTCTTGAAACAATATCCCGACCTTTCATCAGATGTGTTGACTGCGTCAGACTGTATTTAGCCTGAGAGCAACTCTTCTATCTCCTCTGCCCGCGGATCTTCTCTCTCCTTTATCAATTCTTTTTAAACATCAGCTTTTCAAAAGCTGGTAGGGGTGCGATGTGAAAGGAGGGCAGTTTGAATATTCTGAAAGCTTTTTCTTTAAAGACAGGCCTAAAGCATCATCTGCAATTACACTATTCGTTGTCAAATATGTTTGCATATTCAGTACAAAAAGACCTGCTGGATGTGGCTTAATTTAAGCAGCCTCATAGGCGACATGCAAACTCTTCAACAATGTGCTGCAGAGAGATACCTTATTAGCCTTATTATCATTATTCCTCCTGATCGGTCTCCTCCACAAGATTGTTGTCCTTCACCTAACTTTCCTCTTTATCGTGTAGACACAGACCAAATAGAGTCTGCAGACGCCCGTGGCTCTCTGCTGAGACGGAAAGTTGGTCGGTTGTGAAAATAAAATTATGAGACCACCGGTGCCAGGACTGACTGAGGAGTGGGCTATGTTCTGACAGGTGTGGTGTCATGTCAACCGAAAGGCAAAGATGTTTTGAATTAATGAGGCCAGGTGACGGAGAAAAGCAGCAGAACTGGAGCCAGCACTCTCGCCTGCAGTTTACTGGAGACCTGGTGTGCTTCTTATTTAAATTACTGCCCTTGATCTCACTGATCACTAGGCTATAGGCTACTTAATTAAAACTAACAAGCAGTGCATTAACACCCTGCCGGCACGCTGACACTGTCAACCTGGTTATATGTAAGCGGCACCCCGGGGAGACGGGGTGCAGGATTCCAGATGCAGGTGAAGCAGACGGTTGATTTAAAATGCCAGAAAGAAAGATGGCAGGTTTGTGCACCCTGATGGAAAGCAAAGGCATTTCTCACTGTCGAGGGGTGATGTGTGTGAGTGTGTGTGTGTGTGTGTGTGTGTGTGTGTGTGCGCGCCCTCAGAATAAAGGCAACATACCCGCCTAGGAAGGCCAGCCTTGAGCTTTATAGACGGGTGCTTTGATCAGAAAGGCCGGTTCATCTTCACCTTCTCGTGGACGGCGTCACTGGATGCTGATGATGCCGAGCGCCTGTTTCTCTGAAGAGACAGAAAGCATCCTGATTCACTTTATAGCCTAATTAATATCATTTTAAAATAAGTTTATAAAATAAGAAATTACTTCAGTGCAGTTCAGATGATTGTTATGTAGATTTCAAGCTGATTAAAAGTAAATTTCAGGAGCAGGATGTAACAGGAAAGTAAAGCAGTGATAGTGTGTAAAGTACATTTACTCAAGTACACATTTGACCTACTTGTACTTTCCTTGAGTATTATATTTCCATTTTCTTCTCCACTACATTTAGGGGGGACATTTATAATTTTTTTTTACTTCACTACATTCATTGGAGACTAGTTACTTTGCAGATTAAGATTTTACATAAAAACATATAATCTTTTACTTTAAAAAAAAAGTTTGGGAACGACTTTAATTAATCACAGAAACACAGTGTATGTGTGGGTGAGTTACTGTAAGAGCAGAGCAGTGACTCTGTAGTTCATCTAAGAAAATAATACAAAGTGAAGTTGTACTTACTGATAATACTTCTGTAATTTTACTTGCCGGTACTTTTACTGCAGGAAAGGGCTTCTTCCGCACAGTATGGACTGAGGCCCACAGCGAGTAACGACTGAATACATATTACTTTTGAGTAAAAGTAACGAGTAATCTGTTTCCTTCAGAGTAATGAGCCCCTCCGCTGTGTTTGTGAATGACTTTGTGACGACCTCTGTCGCAAATGCCCCCCCCCCCCCCCCCCCCCCCTCCCATCACCACCTCATTCGCAGAAAATGGAAATGGCTTAGCACTATCGCCGTTGCCCCGGCAACCATCTGAGTCCCCCATCTCGCGGTGGAGAAATGAGTTCTGAACAGGCTCGAGAGAGGCAGGGATTAAACATGATCCCGCGGACGGACTGTCAATCAAATCCGCAACTCTCCACCCTCCTTCCGTTTACAGAATAAAAAAAAAACAAAAAAAAAACGACGCTCTGAAACGCAAAAGGTGCGTTTTGTTTGGAATCATCCGTCAGAGAAGAAAAAGGAAATGCAGCTGATAATGAATCCGGCCTGGTGCTTCTTGTAGACCATTAAAACAGGGAAGTCTCTTCGTTTTCAAAACAAATCCGTTATCCTGCAGCGGATTTAGTGGTGGTCGTTATATTCCAATGCCAAGAGGGGGATGGATTAATTTAATTAGCCTGCTGAAGATTAATGACAATGCAGAGGCCTTTTGGAGATAAGGCTGTTTAAAAAGGCTGTGTTATTTTCAACACGTCTAATTTGGGAAACTTGAAGTTAAACCCTCCTGAAATGAGTCGTTTTCATAACCTGAATGATAAAAGCATCGAACTGAATTCACTTCTTTTAAGGAGTCATTCTTTTTATTGATATTTTCGTTGATGTCAATATGTGCTATTATTATTATTATTATTATTATACCAACACAGTGGTTAAAGTGTCTTTATATGATCAGTACGTCTCCATCATAACAGCTGCTGCGTTCAGCTGAACTCTGGTTAAACACGAGAATATAATGAGAATTATTATATAATGAGATTGTTTTGTTTGAATACTTTTTAGGGGTCTGAACATGTAAAAATAAAATAAATAACTGTTGCAGGATCTATTCGTTCGTTACAGTGGAGTTACTGTATTATCCTCAGCTCCGTTCATTTTAATGTTTTTAATTTTAACCCTATTTGATGCTCAACTCTATCATTTATGTCTCAAACTGGGCTGTAAGTTCAGTAAATGTTGCTGCAGACAGTTATTTTCTGCCTAAATCGACAACTGATGAAGATGATGAATTATTAGATCTTAAAAGAGAAAATCTGCCTCAATTAACAGGCTGTTTGTCTGACGTCTGTTTTTCAAAAGTAATGAGAACAACTAAATCCCCAAAGTGAAGATAAAGAATGAAGTAATCACATTACAGTAACGCATTACTGGTGCCAGGCTGGCACAGGCTGCTGAGAGGCGCGAGAGAGGGCGGGGAGAGCGAGACCCCGTGCAATTTGATATTTGGCCTCTTTTGACAGTCATTTAAAGGGGATCTGGAGAACCCGATAGCCGGGGACTTACACCCCTCCAAAGGCTTTCGGGACACTTTAGCCCGGCTCGGCCCCGCAGCGCCAGTGAGTCGCCAGGCAGAGTGTAAACGTTAAATGTTCACTATTTGTTCCGTGGATTGGGAGGGAAAATCAAGCCACTCTTTCATTCATTCTTTTTTTTTTGGAAACCCTCCTCCCACTCAGCCCCCCCCCCCCCCCCCCCCACCCACCTCCTCCTCCTCTGCTCTCCAGACTCCACAACCCCACAAACAGTCATTGACTAAAGCGGCTCAGGGAGTCTCCTAATATCGCTTTGATGAATTAAAAGCGAGGGAGAAGTTTGTGGAGAGAAGAAGGGGGGGGGGGGGGGTGTTTGGTGACGGTACAGAGACAGAGTCCTGACGCGGTGGAATAGGAGGTTATCTGCTATCGTGGCGGTTCCTTATCAGAGGATAAATATTTGTATATCATGGCCAACTGGGGGCTCTGCAAAACCCTCTGACGCGTTGTTGTGATTGTTGCAACACAGGTGATCTGCACCGAGATAGCTACTGTACACGTCCTCTGTGGGGGGTCGACGCGCTCCTGCAAAGCCTTTTTTTTTTCCAATGATGAGGTTAAAAGAGTGTGTGCTTTTAATAAACGACTGCTCATTAAAGAGGGAGTACATTCCCCTGCAGATAACAGGCAGGTCGCATTGTGCCGGTCTCTCCTGGGAGGACTCCGGACTGGATGTTTGTCCCCAGCTCCCCAGCCTTGCATCTCATTAAGCTCATCTCCACATCTCTATCTGCGGTATCTGGGCCGCAGCATCAGCCTCCCATCAGCCCCTACACATGGCCCGTTTCTGCACTGACAAAAGATTAAGATTTCCTCTCACAGGGTGAATTAAATCAGGCTAGTTTGGAGACCCCTTTAAGCAGCAACCAGCGTTGTTTTTCTTTCATATGAAACCCTCACTGGACTCCCAGTGGCCACCCAGTCCAGGATTATTCTGCTCAGCCAGGAAAGAGAAGGAGGAGGAGGAGAGGGAGGGGGCTTGCTTGCCTGGATACCCAGCCGCCTGTAAGTGTCCATCCCCGGTTTGTTTGACATGGCAGTGTCCCTGGGTATAAAACCGATAAACATCTGGTGGCGCTGCCAGGACATTGGAAAATGAGGGATTGGGGAGAGGCAGTGAAAGAGGCGGCGGAAAACACTAAATCATAATGAGAAGAGGGAGAGAGACAGTGACAGACAGAGAGAGAGAGAGACAGAGATGCTGATCAGCTAATTACAGCTGCAAATAAAATGCAAATGTATCCTGGCACGGTGAGCATGCCCGAGTTTAAACACAGCGCCTTCCAAAAACTCAGCGCTGCACGGGCACTGAGCCAACGACGACTTCCACACAGAGAATGATTATCCAATAATAATAATATAATAATAATAATAACCAGTATAGGTTATACATTATTGTTGTTATTGTTATTATATAAGCTTCTGCACGTTTCATCCTGGTGGCTGTCAGGCTAACACCCCCCCCCCCCCCCCACCCCTCCCCTTTCAATAAAAAAAAGAAAAGAAAGATGGCATGCTTCCCAACAACAGTGACACCACCATGCACATGATGCTACACTTCCACAATCCAACAATTACAGTTCCCCACACTGTAGCCGATATTTACGCAGGGTGGGGGTGGGTGGGGGGGGCATGCCTCCCTTCACTCCCCCCCCCCCCCCCCCCATCTTATGTAGTGATTAATGATACATCGCCACCCAAAGATTAATCATGGAAAATTAAAAATCTTGGAGGTACTCATGAGTACTGCAGCAGCGGCTAGATCAGGTGGGCTTGGGATGGAAGGAGGGGTGGGGGTGAGGGTGGGGGTGGGGGGGTAAAAACGAATTAGCTTCATCGAATCTTTTTAGATGCAAATATTTTGTTATCTCCACTTTGCTGCACTGTTTTCAGTGTTTATGATTAATTATCTCTTCTTGGTGAAAAATAAATCATGCGAAATTAGGATCTAGCTGACTCCACCGGCGTAAGCAGAGATGGCAGGTCGATGCTGTTAATTTCAGGTTGAAATTGACACACTAATTATAGTGCAGAGTGCTGCTGGAACACTAGCAGGCAAGATTATACCTCTGTGCTTCTATTTTTTTTATCAGATCCCCCTTATATTTTACCAATTAAAAATCGTAAAGGCATTTCATTGCCCCGGGATAAAAAAAAAGAAGCCTCTCTCCCTAACATGGCCATCACTTTCCCCCATCAGATTCATTGTGATGTATTAGATGCAATAAATTATCCCATGTAACAAAACATGGCGAGCTGAAAGGCTGATAATCTGCAGAGGGGAGATAAGGATTCATTATTCCAAATCATTATGAATCCAGCGTTGGCTGTGACTTCTTTCTTAATCAGCTTCTGTGATCCTGGATACGTGAAGGGAGCAGATAAGAGCAGAGTCGTTTATAATTCTCCCCACCTCGGCCTAATATTTTAAAATAAAATCGCAGGGAGAAGCCGCCGTTAAAAAAAAAAGAAAAGAAAAAAAGAACACATTGGCTTAACGTTTGGAGGGTGCACAGGACGAGAATAATAAAACACATTGAGAAAATAAATAAGTAAATAGATAATACGTGGCCCATACATTTTTGGAGGTGTTTTGTCTCAAATTAAGGTCATCTTCTTCGACATTTACAGCGCAGAATCATGTAGGCAGCGAGAGAAGGCAGATATATACTGCAGCGTTTATTTCACATTTGGAGTGGGAAGTGTCTAATAAAATCCCGGCTACACCAGGAGGCTGTAAAAAGCGGGTGACCGTAAATGATTTACTCCGTTTATGCACTAACGGGGCAGAAAAGCCACGGTGCAGGGGGTGGGCTGGACAGATGAAGCGCTGCTCCGCTGCACAATTTGCAAACTGCAGAAAAGGTGAGCTGCACGTGACTGCAAACGCTGCCGTGTTTAACGGGAACATAAAGGTGACATTATGACTCCTCGCTCTGTCTGCGGGGGAGATTATAAATATCAGCTGGCTGTGATTGAATTGATGGGGATAGAAAGGCCAGTGTGCGCAGGCTCGGCTTGTTATTGCGGCCCGGTGTACCGGAGGGTTTGTGCTTAGCTGTTGTCAGCCTTGTGCTGTCACGCGGGAGCTCGAGTCAAATTCTACATTAATCACGAGATTTCACGGCGGCGGCGGGCGCACGCGGAAGAAGAGGAGCGTGACTTTGGACTTGGGCATCGCGCTCGCGCCCCCGGTATAGCCCGGTTTCGGGGGAGTGCAACGCGGAGACCGTACCCCTAACGTGATCCAGTGTGGCCTAGTAACGTAAGGTAAACCCTAAACGGCATCCGGGCCATTTACAGTCTCCATTTACAATTAATTAAGGATTGAAAACCTGCCCCCCCCCCCCCCCCCCCCCCCCCTTCTAAAAAAACTGCATGTCATTTTATATCCGCTCCCTTTTCAAAATTAACATTTATTTCCCCCCTTATTTAATTGTATCCCCGACTGAACAAGAACCAAATTGATTCCCGTTATTTTCCCTCATAATTAATCTTTTTATTGCACCTATAATATGCTTTAATTATCTGCGGCATAAACGCTGGTTTAGCCGTTGTTTTTGATTAGCTTATCACATCTGATTTATCACAGACGCATATTAACTTCACCTTTACATTGAAATCGAAGAGCTAATAATTCCAAAAATAAGCACTTTATTTACGTCAAGAGCAGATTAATAAATCATTACTATGTGGATGTGTTATTTTGTAATTCCATTTAGATATTGAAATACTAATTCCATAAATGAAAAGCTCCGCTTACCCTGCATGGAGACACTGAATTATTCATTGGTTTAAAAAGACACATTTGGCTGCAGCCGCATTCGTAAGTTTATACAACGAGGTTTGCGCCAATTATCTTTAATTTATTACCTTAATTGAATTTCTTCCCCAAAGATAGATTTGGGTGTGATCAGTTTACATTCTCCTTCGAAGAGTCAAGGCGCAACATGAGAGATAGCAAGCCTGCAGCATCCTCCCTCTCCTCTCTCCTCCTCAGTGCATTTCACAGAGAGAAGGATCGGATTTGCTTGGTGCTCCTTTCAATGAACCATGGTGTCAATAAGCAGGCTAGCAGGCCTCTGTGTGCTCCGGGTTAGTGGTGGATGTATGTGGAAACAAACCGCTCAAACCAGCAGACCACAATGCATGCTCCGATCACATTACCATATTGATACGGGAAATATTTCAGATTTGTTTGCTCACGCATTGTTCAAATGTAGCTCTAATTGCTGTGGAGTTTGGCGCGGATCTTTGGTTGTTGATTAGTCACCAGCTTCATGGCTTCATCTGTCCTTTGTGGCAGCGGAGAGAGAAAAGGCTCCTCTTCCAGCACAAAAGGAGGTGCAACATTTCGTGTCACGGAGAGCTCTTGTGTTCTGCACTGGAATATCTGCAGAGCACAAACTGTACAGGCACCACTCTTATAAAGGTGGCTATATAGATAATACACTTACACACAACATGCTGAATTCTGCATTCTGCAAGCACAACATCTACCACATTCATCACGCATAAAGAGCCCCATATTTGAACCATTAAAACTGATTTTCTTATATGTAACGACGAAAAAAAAACAAGCATTTTATGTCCAACATTTACTGGCCATCAACATCTGATTATAGAGGGAGGCATCTATATGTGGCCTATAGCTGTGGGCGTCACCTGGCATGTTTTATTATCACAAAAATAAAACATAAAGAAAGAAAAATACTGCCTGGGATAATGAAAGGAGAGCATATGATGTTAAAACAACAATCTAAAATAAATGGCTGCCTTCTGTTGTATTCCCACTGGTTTCTATTGCTTTTAATTGGGTTTCTGTTGCTCTAACTTGTGATGCTTTCAGACCCGGAAGAGCTGGCGTGCACAGTACAGTAATACGGTAAAGAGGCCGCCTTTGGTTGGCCCATATGCGAGTGCAGCCTGCCCGGTAGCCTATGTGCGCGCGTGTTTCTCCTCGCGGTGTGTGTTATATGATGATGTGACTCCGGGACCGAGGGCGCGCGCACCACCACCACCACCACCACCACCACCACTGTGAGAGAGAGAGTGTGTTTTTTTTTTTCCTCCCTTCCCCGTCCACGGCTCTCACTCTTCTTTCTCTCTCTCTCTCTCTCTAAATGCCGTCGGCGCTTCCATCTCTATGTCACTCTTTCTTCACATCTGCGGAAAAAAAAGCCTCCGTCCGTCCGGCGTCCAGCACAGGTCAGTAAATATTTAGATTTGCTCTGAAGCCGGTGCATCCTAAATGCCGTCCAATGGGCTGCCTCTCCCCTCGGCGCCTTTGTATGTGAGAGCTCACTTGATGTTGCTCGCCTGTGAATGATGGGGAAACTTTTGTCAGCGCGTTTTGCGCGTCAGCTTCAATGAAAATAAACGAAGAAAAACGAAAACAAAAACAAATAAAGCTGTAGGGCGGGATTCATTGAAGCCAGAGAGGAAGCAGCCGGCTACACCTTCGTTTCTCTCCACATCGGCTGCGTGCACTTGCTGAAAAAAAAAAGAAAAAAGAAAAAAGGGGGGGCTGTAGTGTTGATAATGCTGGCTACAACATCCATAACGACCGCCATTGTTGCCTTTAACGCCGCTGTGAGCCGCTGTGTTTGCTGTTGACCCAAACCTCATTTCTTTTAACACAAGCGACGTTTGCGTCGGTAATAATCAGCGGTGCTCGTCCCTTTTTCCGCTCACGTTCTCACGTGTGTCAGGCTCGACCCGGGATTGATACGTTAAACGGCTGAACGACAGCCGGCTGCATTGCTTTAAATATTTAGCCACCTATCTCCAAACCGGCCCCCTCCCAAAATAGCGCAGATGAGGGGCTTTAACGACCTATTACCTACCGCTCAGGTTGGCGGCGGGCAGAATCCCATACGAGCCGTGAAATCGATCTGATTACTTCGCCGGCGGGTCATAAAAAAGGGAGTTGGGCTCGCTGAGGCTGCGTTTCCCCTCCTTATTAGTTTCCTCCATCTCGTCTCTGGTCGATATGTCTTGATACGGCGGAGAGACAGAGCCGCTGTTACAATGAACAGGATGCCAGAGTAAGGGCATCACACGCGCACTGTCACGGGCCAAGAGCTCCAACGGTTATTTGCCTGCAGAGAGCAGAGCGCGAGAGAGACCCGTATTGATCCCAGCGGTTCTTTTTTTACTGGGTTTTGTCCTTTTTACAAAAATATCCAGACTGGTCACTTGATTTAGACTAAATGTTGTGATGCTATTAAAATATAAAATCCTTTAAATCGGGGTAAAAATAAATCCACCACCGGCCTTGAGCGTGACAAAGAGGGGCAGCAGGTCCTGCGGTTTCATCTGAATCGAGATTTGGCCTCGCACGTCATAACGGGACTTGTCAGACTTTTAGATTCCGAGCTCAAATTTTAAATTCAGACAAATTATATTGTTAATATCTTGGTGTCGCGGATTAGTAAATTAGCCAGAAATATGAATGACTTTCTGCTGGAGATGCACAGGCTGGGAGGTGAAAAGGCCCCGCGCGTTAAATGAGAGATTACATCAGTGAGTCTGGCGAGAAGCGATAGAGACGCAGATAAACATCACAAGTCAGTCACTTGGCAGACCGTTGTGTTTTCTTCTCTCTTTTTTTTTTTATGTTGGGAAGAATGACACAAAATACGAAGTGCTGCTTTTTCTACCCTCGAAGAAAAAGGTGATTTATCAGCTTGTGTTCTCAATTTAAATCATTCTGAGAAATCCACTTCTGTTTTCGAGTTTCACGCGCCAGACAAGCAGAATTTGACGCCCTCGTTTTTGTTCTAAGAAGCCGAGTTGGTTCACATGCCGACAGAACAGCAGCTCCTTTTCTTGAAAAGACAAGAAAGGTGACAGATGACTCACAGAGTGGAGGACTGTACCGTGAAGGCAACCTGCGGTGCTCGACCGCTTTCAAAGTCTGTAAATGGACATTTAACCAGTAAAATAAATCACGAGGACGGTCGCATTTTTAATCCTCAACTGGGAACAAGACACGAAGCACCAGAGCGGCTCCACGCTCCTTTTTATTAGTTATTATTCACATATAATATAACGTGTGTCGTGTGTGTGTGTGTGTGTGTGTGTGTGTGTGTGTGTGTGTTTTCCTCCTGTAGTGTGCTTTTTTTATTTATTCATTTTTTTTTTAATGTTTTAATTTTGTTATGATGATGATGATGATGATGATGATGATGATGACAGGTTAATATTGGTGGCGACTATTTTGGACAGTTTATGTCGAGATGAATGAAAGTGTGAGCAAAATATGACGCGTTATGGACCCAGATATCAAAGCTTTTCATGGAACTAATTAATGAAAGTAAACACACACACACACACACACACAGGTTTTTATTAATAATAATAATATATAAAATTGTCTCGTATCTGCTCTTAATCTGCTATTTTAAATATGTGAAAATACAACAAAGATGAGCATGATGATTAGGCTGTTATTATTATTATGATTAATATTATGATTAGCAGTAGGGCTAGTGGTTATATTACTATTACAATGTATTATTATTATTTTTGTGTGATTTTATCTCCCTGACCTTTGATTATTCAGCTGACGGAAAGAAATCATTATTTATGAGGAACAACAAGGATCATAATTGTTGATGAGGCCATACACAGGAAGTTGGGGGGCAAAGTACACACACACACACACACACACACACACACACACACGTTATCTAAAACATTTCATCCCCCTCACTGGCAGTGTGAATAATCCGTTCGTGTCTTAAATTCTCAGCCGCAATGTAGAAAAAGAGACTGTGCCATGTCTTGATTTTAATCAGAGCTGGTTGACATAATCACTCAGAAATTATCTCCGCCATCAGAAGCCAGACTGGCCCCTCGCCCACTTTTATGAATCAACCTTTACGCACAGCAGCGCTGCTATTTGTAGGCCATTAACTGCAGAAACAGACTCTCCCTCACACACAGCGAGAGAGAAGCAGAGCTGAAGGAACTATTTCCTCCCGCCGCGGCGACAGATTGGGATTATAAATGACAACTTTTTAAGAGAGCCAGTCTTATTCCGTGCTGAATAAGCTCCGGCGTTATTGACACCGAGGCTTGGGAATCAAGTCATGGGACGGCTTCCATGTCCCATTCTCTAAGCTTCGATACATCCAGTCAAGAAACAAAAAAACATAATCGGGATTTTAGGCTACATTTACCGTCATGTGTTGCCTCTGAGCACCTATAACGGGGACTTTGTGGATAATGGCTGCGCGATACTTTTCAAGAGGATAATTACACGAGTCCGCTGACAGCTTGACAATGGCAGCTACAGCAGTTTGCATCCAAGTTCAGTCTCAGGTTTGCCTGAGTGAGATACGCCCCCCCCCCCCCCCCCCCCCCCCCCCTCTCTCTCCAGGTAGGGCTATCCTGGAGAGGAAAAATACCACGCTTTGCCAAGTCTCTCTCAGTGTGTCGCTCCCACGCGCCTCGGTATGAAAGAGGAGGAAATAAACTGGGAGTTAATGGAGCCATCACCTGACGCGCGTGGCCTTATAAAAACACAGCCGTCATCTAACTGATTATTGATTACCGAGAGTCCCCTGCAGGCACGTTCCCGTGCAGCCGATGGATCCGTCGGTACCTGCTGTCACGCTGTCACGGGAATAATACGCTCATACCTACGTGGTGCAAGGGCGTGCGCGCTCCCGCTGCCTCCCCACTGCACGCTGCCAGAGGGTTCATTTCCTGACTCGGTGACGTCACATCCAGTGGCGTCGCCGAGGCTGCCCCCACCACACACACACACACACACACACACACACACAACTCTACTATTACACACTGCCCATCTGAAAGTATATGGAGAAGCCAAACTGGGCTTTAGACATGAAATACTTCCCCAAGGAGCACCCCCCCCCCCCCACCCACCTTTTCCTCCCGCGCAATGAGGTGAATAACGCTGCAGACGCACGGCATCATGCCCGCATGACAGTGAACACACCGGGTGAGTTCCTCTCTGATTGGGGGGGGGGACAGGCTGCCCTGGAGAATGACGGCCGCTGATTTGTTCAACTTGGAATGAAGATGAAGAGCGCGTGGGGTAAATCACTCCCTGCGCGCGCTATCGTGTTACATTTAATGCACTGTTTTGAATAAATAATGACGTGAGCCCGTTTGCTGCTTGTCTGCTTGAGATGCTGCAGTGGGCAGGTTGTTGCTCAGCTGCTGGGGGGGTTAACTGACGGACAACAACAGCCTTCATTAGGATATTTATTTATTTATTATTTGATTTTTTTGAGGCTGTATGAGGCTCAGAGTCTCCCGGGCGTCCTTGTCCGGCTTCACGGTGAGGAGATCGGCTCAATTCGGATCTGTCATTAGAATAATGTGGCTGTCACCGCGAGAGGACGCACTGTCACAATTTTAAGAGCGTATACAAGTCCCGCAACCTGCCGCCGGCCCGGAGCAACAGGCTCTGCTGCAGCCTCTTTCTCCTCTTTCCGCGGCTGCAGCAGACGAACTGCAGCAGACTTCAGATAATAATAATAATAATAATAATAATAATAACTGAGACCAAAATAATTCTGTGTTATTTACTACTTTTATGTTAATCCATTGGCTCAGAAGCTTTTAATCGGGGTTGTTGTTTAAATTCCTTTTTTAAAATGTTTATTTGTTTTTCTTTTAATATCCTGTTTATACTTACGCACATGTTAACGTTTAAAATTCCACATTAACTTGCTGCAGCATCACTTTTGCACCCCCACTATGTTTCCATGCATAACTGGGATGTTAAGTTTTAGTGGGCCCACTAAAAAAAGAAACATCCCTACTTTAATAATATATATTTTTTGGCAAGGTCATTGAAAGAAATCTTGCAGCACTTCTGCATCTCTCCTGGCCCACGTTATATTCAATTAGGGCAGGCCCCTCCCCTTAACTGATGACACTGACAGACCCTCCTTAAGTTGCGTCGCGCCACAGCTGTCTGCAAGCATTGAGCTGCCTGGCGCCATCCTGAAAGAATGCCTTCACTGTAAAAAAAAAAGAAAAAAAAGGGAGCTGAGAGAGAGAGAGAGAGACCGAGAGAGAGAGAGGTAGTGCAAGGGTGAGCGAGCAAGAGCCACACAGACGAGAGGGAGAGAGAGAGAGGAGCGGAGTTAATGGAGAGGGCTACAACTGCGCACAAACACAGATTTGATCAGTGAGTTTAACTTGCTGGTGCTGGTCAGTGTGCAGTGAAGCCACCCGCTGCAAACAAGCCGTGCGCTCGTACGAACCCGCACTACTTGTTGAGCTGGGGCCGAAACACGCACATTTCTTTTTTTTTACTGAGAGGAAGAAGTTCAGGAACTCAGCGTGGGACTGGATTCCATTTTGGACGTATTTATATGTCAACACCTTTGTTGCATTTGTAATGTGGGGTATGTTTCGTGTTTAAATATCCTTCTTTCTTTTTTTTTTTCTCCAATCGGGTAAATTCACTTATAAGCGCGAGCCTCCTGCCTGTTGTAGTCGTGCTGCATGTGAACACATTCGAGAAAATAAGACTCTAAATTCTTCTCTGTCTCCAGGTGATCGGAAGCAAGCGCGGAACCTGTGGATTTAACAAAAAAACCGAACGGATTTGGGACAGATTGTTTCTCATCTTGTGACTTGTACCGGTTTGCTTCGGCGTGCATGAACATTTGTTGAAGAAATAAAAAGCAAAAGCAATGGAAGTAAGTGCGGATCAGCCACGATGGATGAGCCATCATCCCGCGGTGTTGAACGAGCAGCATCCCGGCTCACATCACCCGGGCCTCGGCCACTCATACATGGACCCTTCGCAGTATCCCCTCGCTGACGATGTGGATGTACTCTTTAATATCGATGGACAGGGGAACCACGTCTCTCCATACTATGGAAACTCTGTCCGAGCCGTCCAGAGGTACCCTCCTCCTCCTCACAGTAAGTAAACGGCCTGTTTAGGCCTTTTATTTAATAATGGGCACTTTATCCTGTTGAGATCCATGTGCGTAATTTATCCCTGCTGCAAATACTCAGTTACGGCCTCTGTGTTTGGAATTATTTGTATTATCTGACTGTGATCCAGACCAGGTTTCGGTTTTGGCCTGGGCTGACTTTTTGTTAAAAACCTGAGAGCTTAAGTGTTGTGAAACCGCGCCGTAAATATGTTTGGCTCACCTCTAGTTTGTCTTTGGTGTCTGTCCAGCGCTCATATCGCAGCCTGTTCCCGTCTAAACGTCTCAAACACCAAGTGACACTCGGCTGACTCACGTGTCAGAGAAGTTTGTCAAAAGCCCGTGCGTAATTTGTTCTCTGGATCAATCGAGTGTTTAGTTACGGATTTAAACAAATAGACGTGTTGGCTCAGAAGTCACAGATGGAATATGTTGGTAGTTGCACGATATTTATCTTTATTATAATATGCTGTTCATAAGAGCAGCCATTTGTCGAGTTCCCTTTATTGTAGCCTGTAACTTCCTCAACAGTCAATCAGCTTCTTTAGAGGCTTTTGACTTGTAAGTGCTCGGCTGCTGCATCAGGGCCCGTTCACTGGAGGAGGTAAAGAGCTCAATTATGCTCGTGCGTGGCCACATGAAACTCTAGTTTTTCTAGTTATTTCTACTCGACAACAGAGTCTGCACAGGAAGTATTTTGGAGGCAAATTAAATCTGATTTTTTTTTGTGTTTTATGTTCAAAATAAAATGTCAATAAATGTTTTTGGTAAATCAGTGCGTAAAGAAGTGTCCTCCTTCGGGTCTTGTTCAGGCCTGAAGCTCGGCTCTCGCTCCTCGGCAGGAGAGTAAACGTGTATTTCTTGTTGCTGCAGACTGAAGTCAGGTTGTTGATGTTTTCCTGTGTTTCTGTGCTGCCCCAGGTAGCCAGGTGTGCCGTCCCTCGTTACTGCACGGCTCTCTGCCCTGGCTGGAGGGGAGCAAAGGCATCGCCCCGCACCACAGCACTTCTCCCTGGAACCTGAGCCCCTTCCCCAAGAACCCCCTGCACCACGGCTCCCCGGCCAGCCTGTCCGTCTACCCCCCGGCCTCCTCCTCCTCCCTGTCCACCGGTCACTCCAGTCCGCACCTCTTCACGTTTCCCCCGACCCCTCCTAAAGATGTATCCCCGGACCCGGGCATATCCACCCCGGGCTCCAGCAGCTCCGGGCGGCAGGAGGATAAAGAGTGCATAAAGTACCAGGTGACCCTGGCCGAGAGTATGAAACTGGAGTCAGCTCACAGCCGGAGCGTGGCATCAATCGGAGCAGGGTCATCCTCTGCCCACCACCCCATCGCCACATACCCATCCTATGTCCCTGAATACGGCCCAGGCCTCTTCCCACCAAGTAGCCTGATAGGTGGGTCACCTTCTAGTTATGGTTCCAAAACAAGACCAAAAACAAGGTCCTGTTCAGGTAGGCGTGCGCTTTATTACATTCCCTTTTGATCTAACATTATTCCCCAGATTTGCAGCCTTAATGATCAGCCATGTTTAATCTCATACTCAAAAAAAAAAAAAAGAAATGCCCATGAGCAGCTCATTCATCCCTCACATGAACTGAAGGCCACACAGGTCAACTGTGTTCTAAACAGCCGCATCAAAGTGCCTCAAAGCTCTTTCTTTCATCATCTGACCACAACAACAACAACAACAACAACAACAACAATAATAATGATGATAATTTGAATTTAAAGTTCAGATTAAGATATATTTAAAATAAATATGAAAATAAATGGTTTTGTAAACAAATTCAATACATTTGTTGGGAAAAAAAAGATGAATAGAATTTAGATGTCGGAAACAAACCTCGAGCTCTCAGAATTAATTGAATATTTTTCTCCAACTAAATAAAATCATCTTGACGCAAACGAGTCCAGAGTTGAAAGCTTAGATTAATTTAGGTCATTTTTGTCTCCTCTTCCTCTGCACTAACACAGAGGGAGAGGGAGGCGAGGGGGGGGGTGGGGGGAAACCAGCTCTCCGGGCTCTGTCGCCCCGTTTATATGTTTAAGATAATCCCATTACTGTCAGACCAGTGCACGCCACAGTTGCATTGTTTACCCAGCGGTAGAGCACCGGATGCTGCTTGTTCATTCACAGGGAAAAAGCGGGTGAACCGTCGCCGTGGCTGAGTGCACGAACCACCGAGGGGTGGGTGGGGGGGGGGACAGGGAGAGTGAAGGGAGATGTTTCCACATTGTGAAGGGGGGAGGGGGGGGGGGTAATTATTTTAAAGGTTATTGCTGCGCAGCTGAAAACCAGTTTTCTGTAATGAGATTAATATCAGCAGCTTTGATGGGGGGGGGACAGAAAACAGTGGATTAGTTGATGCATATCATCGGGATTATTCAGCATCATGCGCCGGGCCATTAATGCAAATAAAGATTTTAATTCCAGGATAATGTGAGATAATGTGCATTTCAAGATATTTCCCGATGTGAAGAGTATTCCTGTGTTCAGTGAGGTCATCAGTGCGTCGTGTTAAGCGTTCAGCGATTCTCTGAAACCGAAACACACCTTGTGCGATATACAGAACCTGCGTTGCAGAGGCCTGTTTATTTTCATTTGCATTGGATCCGACACAGTTCCTGTTTGATTTCAGAGGCAGTCTCCTCTTGGCGAAAAAGAAAGACAGACAGAAACGCACACTTATCCTCGCGCTTGCGTGTATCACATCTAAACGGACTGACGCATCTCTGTGTCTTTGTGAACAAGTCGGGCTGTGCGGGTTTCTGCTGCTCGGGAAAAAAAAGGGGAAGTGCGGCTGCATGAAAATGCAAAAGGC
Organism: Enoplosus armatus; assembly: GCF_043641665.1. Classification (NCBI taxonomy): domain Eukaryota; kingdom Metazoa; phylum Chordata; class Actinopteri; order Centrarchiformes; family Enoplosidae; genus Enoplosus; species Enoplosus armatus. Next base: position 2,994,137 of record NC_092201.1, on the reverse strand, counting down.
TCTCGGCGCTGCACAAAAGCGCTGTGTGAGTCTCTGCTTTCAAATAATGCGAGTGTGACTGCAGCTCCCTTGTTTCAGTTTCAGGGCCCCTGCACTATAATCAAAGTGTGAGTGCGCGTCTCACCTGTCGGTGTCACTAGAGAAGTGCCAGTCAAACCTCAACTCCCGCTCAATCATTTCAAAACCAAAGCCTAAAATACACCAACAGATTATTACCCTTATTATTGAGTTATTATTTAAATGAGATCGGCTGATGAGAGAAAGAAGAAGGCCTGTTTTATTCCAACTATTCTAAATGTGTCTCGGAGCAAAGTGCATTTTTGCTTAGTCTGAAAAGCCTGATCAAGGACACGTAGCTTGAAGATTTTGTGGTTTATTTATTGAAATGATTTCTGTCATATGGACCTCAAAACAACAGCTGTATTCACCACCAACACTAACCACATGTGTTTAATGTGTGTGTGTGTGTTTGTGTGTGTGTGTTACAAATAAAATAACTGCTGCCGTAAAAAGTCATGCTTATGTTACATTATTATTATTATTACTGGTATTTGTTGCATATTGCATGTTTTATAAATATCTTAATATTTCCTGTCATTTCACTAACTTTGACTGTTTTCAGCTTAGATTACATGCAACATGAATTATTATTATTGTTATTATTACTATTATTATTATTATTATAGAGGATCAACTGACCTGGACACTGTCTCCATGTTTTGTGTGTGTGTGTGTGTGTGTGTGTGTGTGTTGGCTCTTGCAGAAGGTAGAGAGTGTGTGAACTGCGGGGCCACGTCGACTCCGCTGTGGAGGCGGGACGGTACGGGTCACTATCTGTGTAACGCCTGCGGACTCTATCACAAGATGAACGGGCAGAATCGCCCTCTCATCAAACCCAAGCGGCGGCTGGTACGTCTCCACCACATTTCTCTGTTGATGACATTTCCGTCTCTCTCTCTGTTTTTCCCCTATCCAGGAAGAAGTAGGCCTATTAGCTGCAGGAAATTGACTCGACAAGTGCAGGTCTCTGTTTTCAGATACTACCAAAAAAACTGCACAGTTTTTTTTTAATGCAATGACGATGCTATCTTTTATTTGCTAAAAATTGTCATTGATTCACAGAGTACTCTGTTTAAACAATATAGGCCCCCCCATGTGTATTTTGGAGATGCATTGCCTCCATTAAAGAGAAAACTGCTTCCACTGTCGCTTGTTGCAGTGTGGCTGCAGGCCTGCATTCAAAAACGCGCAACGAGCTCCATCATATGAACATTATTATTATTTTTTTTTACATTTTAGCATTGAGGATATATCTGGGCTATTGGTAGGCTGTTTATGCAATTCTTACGATTGCTTTGGGTGGAGCTATTTTTTTTTTTGCAGCTATCTCAGGGAAAGCCCCTCTCTTCATAGCTGCATCTCTTATGAGCTTTAGAGGAGTTCCCCTGCCTTCTTATGAAAAAAAATAAAACTCTCTGGAGGCAAAGATGGCTGTCCAGTCCTGCCCTGGACCTCTTCTCTCCTCCACCTCGCCTCTAATGTGAAAACCCGACTTCCCAGGAAAGGGCTGCCGGATATCTGAGCAGCGCAGATAAGTCGCTTTTAACAACACAGCCCGCTTCCCCAGTCAAAACATGAAGGCTGCGGAGTCCGAGCCAGGCCAGCACACAGTCACGACTTGAGATTTGTTTAGTGTTGGAATCTCTGCTTAAATACACGAGGACGGTCAGGTAGGCTGTGAGTAACTGCCACGCCACATTTGACCTCGGAGTTTTTATATTTATGGAGGGCGAAAATGGCCAGAAAGTGACATCAGAGGAGGATTTAGGAGCAAGATACCTGATCACGTGTGTAATAAGTCACCACAGCCACCAAATAACACACTGACAGGCGTTCATTGCTCAGATGTAACCGTTTCGTGGCAGAAAATATAAAGTTATTTGAGGATTTAGAAAAAAAAAAAATAAAAAAATTCAAGAGGGTGAAAAGAGTCAAAAGATGGTGAGAAAATGCAATAAAAGTGAAGAAGAGGAAGCGGATTATAGCCAGCAGTAATACGCACACTTAATAAGGTTTATTCCTCCAATCTGATTGGCCATTCACAGCACACAGCAGCAGGGGTTATTAGGCCACCACGTGTGTATAATTGGAAATCCCTCCCTGAGATAATGTAGTCCTTTACGTTGGGGTGTCCTTTGCGGTCACCTGTCTATTGATTGTTTTTAGAGATTATAACATCAATGTCAAGCCATTGCAGCAAACTGGGCTGTGAGACAGGCAGCTAAATCCATGGGAAGACATGACTTTCACTGTGTCAGGATGAAGTGAGGGTTTTCACTCTGCTGGTAGCCTGCAGCGAAGCCACAAATATCCACATTTTCTCTTTCTTTTATCATGCTTTTAATTGGCGTGCAATTATTCCCACATGGCTCATTTCACTGCTTCATATATTCACATTTTCTTTTCATGATGTCCATGTTTAAAAGCCTACTCGTGTATATATATATATATATATATATATAAAAGATGCTTTTTGGTTTGTTTGTTTGTTTTAGGTGTAATTGATACCAAAATCAATATGAACACGTTTCCTTTCAGTTTCAGTTGTTTAACGTCACATTTAAAAACGAGCCTTCGTGGCACAAACACGCACTTTAAAAGGGGAAATTTAATCACATTTAATAGCTCTCCCATTTCAAGGCACTGCTTTTATGTCTTCTGTAAATATTTATTCTCCAGGAGGTATTTGCTCTATGGCGCTATTTTTAGCCTCGAGTGAAAGCAGCTCTGTTTTCGGGTTTTCTGTCTTTATTTTAAACTATTTTCAGCTTGAACTGAATGCAAAAAAAAAAAAAAATAATAATAATAATAATCCTATGGGTGGACAGTGAGAGTCAAAATAAAGCCTTTACTGACTGCCACGTTTTAGCGGTTTTTTTAAAGTAGTTTTGCACAATGAGTGAAAATAAAAAAAATGTATTTAATGTGTAGTGAAAGAAAATAAAACGGCCTTTACTTCATTGCATTTATAGAGATGTAGTGGGCTAAATGCAAGACGCCACCATGTATACAGGGCTGCCAAAATGACACAGATTTACATCCCATAGTTCTGAAGTCAAGTGTCCCGCAGATGAGCTGTGGGCGTCTAGTCCAAGCTCCCTAACGCTGAAATAAAACTGCTCTTCAGTGCTAAACTTCAGCCTTTGTACTCGAACGGAAGCCCTGAATCTTGGTGTTAAATGTGTCAGAATAAACCTTCATGTTGATTGGGTCATTACGTGGTCATGTGACGTCTCTCTCTCTCTCTCTCTCTCTCTCTCTCTCTTTCTTTTCTGTTTTTTCTGCCCTCTCTTGTGTCGCACAGTCCGCAGCCAGGCGGGCAGGGACGTCATGCGCGAACTGTCAAACGACAACGACGACGCTGTGGCGGAGAAACGCCAACGGGGACCCGGTGTGTAACGCCTGCGGCCTGTACTTTAAACTGCACAATGTAAGTAATAAACCTTCATAGGATATCTGACTAACCCATCACAGGTTGTCTTGAATATTTATGTGTTCAGCTCCATCTTCCTGCGCCCTCCTCCATTTCTTTCCCATCACGTCCCCCCCCCCCCGTCCTCTGAATATGTGATCTGACTTGTCCCTGCAGAGACTTTCCGGGGCACGGCGATAACAAATACTGTAGAATTAATATGATTTATTGGCAGTAAGTGCGAATCTAAAATGTGTAAGACCGAAGTGAACTAAGCCCGCAGCCGCCTTGCTTTTAAATATTGAAGAAGGGGGGGGGGGGCTTAATTAAAATTCGATTAATTTCCAGGCCGATTTTTTTTCTTATTTCTAGCCTTTTGGTTCCGAGCGCGCCAGGGACTCGGAGTCCCCCCTCTGACCACCAATCCGCCTGATTCGTTTTGGGTTGGTTAGAGCCTCACCACATCATTTCACATCCTCAATCTGAAAACCCCAGGGACTCGTTTATCTCTCCCTCCCTCCCCTCCCCTGTGCACAAAGCTGTCACTTTTAATCAGACAGCTATTGTAGTTGAAACTAATAATAATAATAACCAGGCTAACTGCTCTGAGGCCACATGTAGGTAATACCCCCCCCCCACCCCCCCCCCCCCCTCCTCCCAGACGACAGATAAAGGTTGCCTATATCCCATATCCCTGTGTGTAAGGGGAAGAGTATCCTGCTCTGCTGCCCTGCTTGTCACGCAAGCGCTCCCTGTTAAATCATTTTCCCATGTTACTTTTGGCAGATAGTTTGGCGCTGCAGAGAAGCAGATTCAGAGGAAGGTTAAAAAGGAGAGAAGAAGAATATTTCCCAGTTACGTATTAGCATTTGAACTGACCCTGACCTCGGAGTAATTGTGAAATTAGTTTATTTTGGTAAACCCAGACTTCTGTTATGTTTTGCTCCCTTTGAAACAAATTCCACATTCTTCACGGAGACTTTAGCGGGAGTCCCTGCACCGCCTGCATGTGTGTCCCGAAACACCTGATGGTCGCGGCCCCATTGTCCCGTAAGCTCTGGCTCAGATAAGGAGCTTGTGAAAACAGAGAAGCTGCCACAAACACGAGGCCTTGTTAACACCTAAAACACTGCCTCTTTTTTAGTAATCGGGGGTTTTAGGTGTGAAAGATGTCTTTCTCATCTTTGTCCCTCTGAGGGGAGTTCATCGCGACTCTGTGCGGGGGCTGAGGTTTCAGGTGGTTAGCTGCTGGTGTTGGGGGAGAGGATGTGAGAGGCTACCACTGTGTATTCTGCGGTGGTCATTGACTCGGCTTTTGTTTGATGTGTCGGGGCGGCGGCCCGAGCGCAGGCCGGAGGCCCGGGGCTTCCTCCGTGAGACGGGAGACATGTCAGCATCAAAGAGCGCAGGCCTGAGCAGCTTTAGGTGGGTGTAGCGTGCCTCAGAGCTGGACGCAAGGCAGAGAAAGTCACCCAGTGTGGAGTCACATCTTAGAGAATGAAACCACATCACTGGGGGGGGGGGGGGCACAGATCTCTGCCCTCCACTAATCATCGAGGCCTCTCTGCTTAAAGAGTCAGTGAAAAATGCCAATGTCTCAGACAGCGCGAGGAAGAAATCCCTGTTTCCATTTCCCCGGGAAGAACCGCTCAGTAAGATCAGGAAGCCAGTCGGCCTCATCCACCTCCCCTCATAATCCTGCCCACAGCCGGAATTCCATCATCCAGCTCTCATTCCCGGCTAAAACCTATGCTGGAATACGGCAGCTGGGGCCATTTTGGCCAGGAGACGGCCACGCGGTTGAGGAGGAGGGTGGAGAGGAGGACTTGGCCGACGCCGGCGGTCGTCATGGCCATGTGTCTCTGTGGTCGACTGGCTGCACATTAGCTGCCAGACTCTTCTCCGTCTCTGTTCTGCACACTCTCCCTCCATCTTCCCTCCACCCCCCTCCCCCCTCCGTCTTCCCTTTTTCTCTCTCTTTCTTTCTGGCATAGCCACAGCCTCAGATACAGTTCAGCTTAAAGGAATCAACATTTAAATCCACCCCAACACACACACACACACACACACACACACACACACAGTATATATAAACAATCTTGTGTTTCAGGATGGGCCTCCATTACATATCATTATGTCTCCCCAAAACCCCCAAATCTGTCTCAAAGACAACTAAAAAGCTCAGTGTGTGCCAACCGTCACTTAATGAAAACGGAGCCATGACTAATGTCTTCATGTTGGAATCTCCTCTTTTTAAGATTTCCATCTTCCACGGTGAACACAGTGCTACGACTCTGTTGTGACAAAAGACTAATCTGCCATCTTCTCTGTCTCCTTTCGAGAGCAGATCAACCGACCTCTGACCATGAAGAAGGAAGGCATCCAGACCAGGAACAGGAAGATGTCCAGCAAGTCCAAGAAGAGCAAAAAGTCCCAAGACAGCATGGACGACTTCTCCAAGAGCCTGATGGACAAGAGCAGCTCCTTCAGCCCGGCCGCCCTGTCCCGCCACATGTCGTCCTTCCCTCCCTTCTCGCACTCAGGCCACATGCTGACCACCCCCACACCCATGCACCCCTCCTCGGGCCTCCCATTCGCCCCCCACCACCCTTCCAGTATGGTCACAGCCATGGGTTAGACCTCCCCGTGCTGCACCCCCCCCACCCCCCCGAACCCTTGGCCTCGCCACCACCATGTCCCTCGGTACCTCTGCTGACCTGCTTCCATATCCTTAAAGACAAATAAACTGCTCCTCGGCCCGACCTAAGCTCCCCTGTCCCCCCCACCAAGCTGCGGTGCGAGAACGACAGGCTTTAGGCTCCTTTGTCCTCAGTTGTATCTTATTTTTATAAAATCAAAGTGTACCTCTGCGATGTGAATGCTTTGCAGACTTGACTTGACTGTGGCGCACTGACCTCCAGGGGGAAGATTTTTTTTTCCTCAACCGGGGAGAGAAAGAACATTTTCTCTCCAAGCCGCCGCCACCACATTGAGGCTGTCCTCCCAGCTGATCCACATGATAAGGAGCTCCATTTGTGTACAAAAAGCCATTTTTCCACACATGAACATCACGAAAACAGACATTTAAAAGACTTTTACAACGCTCTCTCCCTAAATTTCCGAAACCCGCCTCTCTTCACCTTGCACCTGTGTAACAGGAACCCCCCCCCCCCCCCCGCCCCCCGCTCCCCTCCTTGTTCTTCTTCCTCTTCTTGCTGAAGATGAGGAGAGACAGACGTTGAATATATTTGTACAAATTGTATGAAATACAGTACATTTAATGAAGACTTTTTAATTAAGTAAGAAAAAAAAAAGGAAACTTGCCCCTGGGCAGCTAACGACGAGAAGGGTACGAGTCGCAGCAGGTGGAGAGACTTGCCGCCAGAGGAGTGAGGAGAGGACGCCTCAGATGGGAAGAAAAAAAAGGGAGGAGGTGGCGAGAAGACGAGAGGGAGAGACTTTTGAGAAGGGGCAGGCCTCGGTTTTCGCCTGCGTGAATTGTGTTGCATTAAGTTTGCAGAGAGTCGGCGGCTCTGGCTGCAGGCATCTCTCTTCTTTTTTTTTCTTTTTTTTTGGATGTGCTATAGGTCTCGGGCAATTGGTTTGTGTTGACGCACGCACGTACACACACACACACACACACACACATACATGCACACACACACACACACACATGCACACACACATTTGATCACCTGAAAGACTTTCTTCCTGCCCACAGATTATATGCATTGTGAAAAAAGTTCCTGTATTTGTTATTTGTATGTATAAATCAGAGTACCAAAAATACGAAATAAACAAAGATGTAGAATTATTTCTTTATGTTATGCAGACTGAATGGTTGTAAAAATTTAATAATAATCACTAGTGTAAAATATGACTGCTTTTTTTGTTTCGTAATTTTTTTCCCTCTTTGAAAATAATAAACTAGTTTAATCTCTGTTGACATGTTAGCACTGTGGTCGAGAGCCGTCTTTTCTGTCTCCTTCTGCGCCTCGTGATCTTTGACGCATTGCACCCCTCCACCCAACCACAGCCAGCGACACCCCGCCATTATATTTTTCTTACCCAGCATTCACAGGAACGGATCTTACGGTCAGTTGAGCACAAACAGGAAGAGCAGAAATAAACAGTGGCAATGGAGGAACAAATCAAACGGCAGGGTCAGAGAGGCCAGGCCACACAGGCACCGTGGGCTGAAGGGGCTTTTGTCTCATCCTACTGATACATAAATACACACCGGCCGACATGCAGCACTGTACACACGCATCAAACATCTATCATTCAGTTTAGCAGGGAGGATTCATCAGGAAACAGCATCATTTCAGGCATTTCCCTCGGACCTAAGATCGCTCATCGAGCTTCTTATACGCTTTGTGTCAATGAAACGAGGAAATGGAATAGAAATGTTGGTGAAAGACGCAACAAAAAGTGACCACATCGCACAAGGCAGTCTATACTTGACGTGCAGCAGAGAAGCTTTGCTTTTACAGATAATACACTGCTCTTATTGTGAGTGTATGTCATGTAGAGGGGGGAAACCCACTTGACAGAGTCACACCAGCAGTGAGTGACCACAGGTGTTACAATGAGAATGTAGGAAATCTTAAGCTAGGTTCAGACTGCAGGGCTAATATGTGACACAATTTTACTTTGAAAAAAAAACAAAACCCTGAATAATCTGAAAAAAGTGCAGTTCAAAGTACAAGTTCCTGACAAATACAGAAGAAAACCAATGCACAAAATATAGTGATAGACTATAAAAATGTGAATAAAACGATTCAGTTATTTGCTGCAATATTCTGATTTGATTCTGTCATAAATACGACATCTTAAAATAATATTAATATCACAACAAACAACAGAAGAAAAATTAAACGAAAATAGACAATTCAATCCAATATGGAGGCCTCGGCGTGCAAAGACAAAAAGGAAACAAAGTAAAACAAACTATAAAAAGCACGTAAAACAAACAGGGTGTTATGCATAACATATATAGGTTATATGAAGACATCATATTAGATTAGATGAAGTTAAACATGTTTCTTTATTTCCTTTCTTCTCTGTCTTCCTCTTTGAGAACATCATCAGTCTCGTTAAGTCGGCGCTCTCTTATGCAACACACGCTATTTGTTCTGGTGGTTATTGTTGAAATGTGGCCTGTGGCCTGTAAACTCTACACACAACTCAAACAGATCTCCCTGCCCCCCCCCCAAAAAAAAAAAACGTGGACCGTTGGGAACCACATTTCCAATATCGGAATATATTTGCACAAGTGGAATGCCAAATCCGGCGGCTGCAGCCCTCTCATGCCTCCCTGCAGAAAAAGGCCAAACAGAAGTCAGGTATTTGGCGTCATTTGTTTCTGAGCCGCTGTGACCAATCGGGAGATTTGCTCCTGTGTTTTAATAGTGAGGTCAAAGGGGCATGTGGAATGAGAACGGGAATAGTGTGTGTATGTGTGTGTATAGAGGGATTGAGGAGAGCTTTGCTCCGTGGTGGGACCTCGTGGCCTCTGGCTGACCTTTTTCCCTCTGGTGTTTGTCTGTGGACGTCTGCCAAGGGTGACTGGATGTGCAGCGACTGGCTCAGGTGAGGATGAATGCAGACTGGCGAAGTCTCTGTGATCTCCTCTTTCCTCCATCATCATCATCATCGTCATCGTCGTCGTCGTCGTCACAAACCACTTATTTCTGTCTGTCTCTCTCCGTCCGTCTCCCTCTCTTCCTGCGCCCGCCTCTCGTCTTTCAGGTGAGGATGATGACAGATTTGTGGGCGTAATCGGCTCTAAGGAATAGTCCATCTTCATCCAGGCAGCGCCGCTGTCACCGTCAGCAGAGGTCAGGTCAAATTTGGGGTCACCATCGTGGAGGAATTTGGTGACATTAGAAGCTAAAAATAAACCTTTTTCATCAAAACTATATTTCGAAATGCAAACTTAAAAAAGTTGTCTGACTTCCTGCAATATAATAATTTTCACATGACATAATGACATCTTCGATATGAAGGCTTTGTGAACGAGAGAAAAAAGAAAATCACCTCATACCAATTCCCCACGGCGCTAAAAATGATCAACATCACACCACAGGAAGTAGAGACCTGCTTGAACAGGATGTGTCAAAACCTCTCTTTACATTTCGAATGGTTTCTGTCAAACATTTCGTCTCTCGGGTTTGGGCGTGTTTCTTCTCACACACTAATCCAGAGACTTGTATTAGTGGCACTGGTTTGAAGGACAGACCAACCTGTGTGAGTGTGGTCACACCTGGGGGAGCCACCTGTGTGCTGTGGCTTAATGATTCTTCTCCCCCGTCCCACAATTCAAACTCAAAAAGATGTAACAGCACTGATAAAGCTGCTCTTCAACTGTAATTTTGATTTAAAAACAAGCTTCATTCGAAAAAAACCATCACACAATTTATCATTAATGTGAACGTGTCAGTCGGCCTGCGAGTGAGGTCGTGTTTAATACTTTCACTTTGTCATGTGTTGTGATGAAACACATGAAATGTTAAACAGAGCGTATACTGACCACTCCAGTGGATAGATATGAAGCTACAGCTAGCAGCCGCTTAGCTTAGCATGCAGACTGGAAACACTGGGAAACAACTTGTCCTTTTCACACTCTGGTTTTTCTACTGATTAAGCAAAACACCATACAACATGTTCATTAGTGAGCTTTGGAGGTGCTGGTATGAACATGAGTCAGGCTAACTGTTTCCCTCTGTTTCCAGTCTTTATGCTAAGCTAAGCGAACGACATCGATCCCAAAATATCGAACTACTCCTTTAAGCATGTAATAGCTAGTGAATCAAAAAGCAAAAAATGCTGCCACCAAATTAGTAGTGTTTTTCCCATAATGCCCTATTTGTACTGTAGCAGTGTCGTTATATCATACACAAATTATTGTGACACATTTTGATGTAAAAACTACAACTGATGAAGATGTTATGATTCACTTTGTACAACAGGACAACCTTCAAGTGTCTGCGGGGACACTATATAGATATTATGGTAATTCAAGGCTTAAATTGAGCTGTTTTAAGAGTATTTCTATGCTCCATAGTGAGCCAACAGTGCCATTGGAGTCCGTGGTATCTTTAATCTCGTCTGATATCACTTTGATACCCATACAAGATATAATATACTGTTTATATATGATTATGTATCCTCCCCCAAAAATACTATAGGATTACTATAGTCCTTTTAGAAAGTAAATGGCTGTTGGTGCTCTTATCCTTTTCCTTTGTTTTCGAAAGACCTGAAGCCTGAAACATGAGGGATGAGCTGCCGCGGCATTGTGGGAGTTCTCTCACTTGTTCGAGACCCCCTCGCCACTTTGAAAAGAGCAGCCTCGCGTTGCATTGTCTCCTTAACAATCGTAAATTTGAACCATAATCTCCCGTCACAACATAGCAGATAAAAGATAATTATCTCTTTTACTGAGGTGCCCTGGGGCTTCTTGGACGGCCTAGCAGACAACGTGCCTAAACCCTTATCCCACACACACACACACACACACACACACACAGACTTGCAACAGGCTTGGGAGCCTGCTGCCGCTATGATGAGAGATTTGTCAACAGATGAGTTTAAATGCTCAAAGTGTTTATGTGAATCTGTGCACATGAACACACCGCATCCAAACCCTCTCTGATGGCTCTGAATACACTCATTTCTGTCAGATTTATGCAACAAGGTTGTAAAAAAACACAGGGTTTTTCACCCGTTTGAGATTCAGAAGTTGCTGTACTGGGAGTAGTGGGAGTACTGGAGGTGCCGCAAAGTTCACAGGTTCACTTAGGGAGCAGCTTCGAGGTACAAACCTCAGTCTATGACAGGAAGTGTCAGAGGGAATGAATGACGACCTGAGAGGGCCGGTGGGGGGGGGTCAGTTTGAGGCATGGCACAAAGGATTTGGGTTAAACACAGGTGGAGAGGGGGATGTTTGAGGACAATGGAAAGCTGCATGAGTGAAATATGTTGTCACCAGTAGAGTACCAAATTATCATACTGATGCAAAAGCAGACGTAAAATTACCTGTAAGTTTCCAGTCTTAATGCTAAGCTAAGCTAAGCTAACTGCAATCTAAGAAGAAACCACATAAGTGTATTTCACAAAATGTTGAACTATTCCTTTAAATTACACATTTGCTTCCAGGGAAACATCTCAGAAATAACGTTTACAATAAACACAAATACAATAAAATGTTTGCTCCAATCCTTCAATCCTTCCCTTTTGTGTTAAACTGTCCGAGACCTTCACGAAGATTCCTCTTATGAATCTGATTTTAAATGCCCCCCCCCCCGCAGCACCTCTGGAGTGTATTTCCATGTATTCTGCAGCACCACGTGGCGCTCAGGACATGTTTTACAGCCTTGTCCCCTGCTTGGCCCTGTGTAACGGACAGCCGTCTCTCCCAGCCCCCGGGCCAAACTGAACCTCACCTGTCAAACCCTTTCGTGGCAGCAGCACATTTGCATGGGCCTGCATCCAAACTGTCACTGGGGTTTACCCAACGCCGTATAAAGCCTTCACTGCTCTTCTAACACTCAGCCAACATCACCTGAGCCACGCAGCAACCGACTGATAGCTGACTGGCATCTCTTAGCCGCATCACAAATCCACAGAAAAGTAGAGCAGACAGGTGTTTGTATTCTGTTCATTTGACTGCAGTGCCAGGGGACATGCATTAGCTAAGCTGTGTTTGATGACATGATCTTGGCACTATCTGCAAAGGTGTGTTTGAAGAGTGTGTGTTGAATACTACTCTGTTTATATCTGAGCCAAGTCATGCGTTAATCACCTTTTAATAAACTGGGTAAGAAGTTGATATCTTAGGACAGATGTTGCAGCTTTATATCTTTGCATACTTGTTTTGGGAGTTTACTATTAATCTATTCTAACTGGAGTTTTTTTTTTCCCCGTGTTTCTTCTGCAATTACATGCATAAAAATAAAAGTTATTTTTTTCCACTATATTACAATGAGGTTTAGACGACAGCATCAGCTTGCCATCCATGCCAAAAAACTGCAAGAAAGAAACAACTGCCGCGTAGAAATTCTTGGCATGAAAAGTCACATTTAAAGATGCAGAATTTCACATCTCACTGCACACCAGATCTCTTGAAATTATTCCTTATATCTGTGTTAGATTCAATAGTTTTCTGTTTTGTATCCAGCTTCTTAAGGTTCGCTTATCAAGTTGTCAACACATCACAGGCTCCACAGTGGGAACCACATTACCAGCAAGTTGTGTTTGATATATCAAACACAATTTAAGAAATTGATAGACAATATTTTTGGATGAGAAATGGGACCACAGGCTGCAGAAAACTCTTCTCTCATGCAGAAATGAGCAATAACTTCTAGAGATTTGGTGAGCAGTCAGATTTGAGGTTTGCAGGGATTCAGACTGGGATTTCAGAATCTCTGCACACCTGAATGCGAGACAGGTGCACCAGAGGGAAGAACAACTTGAATAGAAATGAGACACGACTAAGAATCTACATTCATGCTAACAGCTCTGTCAGGCTGTACTCAGACACAGCACCAAAATGGTGGACTGACCGAACAACAGACTGACATTGCTATCCCTAGGGCCATGCCGCTATCACGCCTAAAAACACCTCCACATTGTCTCACTTAAAACCGCCGTAATTAAATATAACAGCAGTTTACCAAAAGCTATAAAGAAATATACCAACAGTAAGCATGACACGTGCACCGGAGTGTTTTGTATTGTGTGGTCGTGGACTACTTGACACTGAAATATAATCCAGGAAGTCCAGTTTGAATATCAGTTTGAGAGCCATGAGTCTGAAGTTTTATCAGGTACAGCGATGTGTCCTGTACACTACCAGCACTCTATGGAAAAATTCCTAATGTCGTGCAGGAGTGAGTAAACTCCTGACGCTGCTCACCTTTAAAGATGTTCAATATTGGCACAGTTTATTTGGCAGCTTTTACTCAAAAAATTCCAGTTTCACAGTTGGCCACAAAACTCCATGGAAGTCCAACTCTAGCTGCAACCAGTGAGTGCGTGTGTGATCATGCATGTTTTGACTGCCAACAGTTAGAGTAGCTACCTAACTAACAAAGGGACTGCTGTGTCGGTCGGCTGTCCACAGCCCCGGGGCTGTTTACACATGCCATTGTCTCCCGCAGGCCAATCAGACAAGCCTTATTAGGCGAATAAGCCGGTTGCGGCCAATTGCTGGCAAGCACACCAGGATCTGGGCTGGTTATCTGCAGCACCCCAGGAAGTGGGAGAAATGACGAGGGAAGTAACAAAACTCTATCTCCTCCCCTCTGACTATCTACCTCATATCTCATTAGAGACTTAATTCATGTGGCTGTCTCTGCTCTGATTGGAGACTCGATATCTCTCCGCTCGCTCGTCGTCTGTGGCCGATGGATTTCATAGAGAGGCTTAAGCGTCGCTGATAAAAAATTAACTGTTTGGAGAAGTGTGAACATCTCCAGATTTGTCCAGAATTTGCAGAAGCACTGACCAACACAGGGGGGGATGTTTAGTTGTTTTTGTTTCAGTATAATGCACTCGAGGTGCCAGGCTCACATTTGCATCATGTGTTGTTGGAAACTTCCAAAATGTGGGTTTTCCAAGTTGGCCGATAAACATCGTTGCTTCTACACACTATTTTATCAGAAAAACAAACTCAAAAGACAACAGATAAACAAATGGTTATCCTGCCGCTTAACAAACCAATTTAATCTTAGTTATGATGTTTAGTCTGGCAACAAACATGTAATAACGACGTGTTTTTGACCGTGCTCTCAGTGTCACAACTACAACTTTATCACATTACTTCATCACGTGCTTGTGAGAACATTTCGAGTTAGAGAATGTGTATGTGTACATCAAACATGGCATCACACAGAGTATATCGCCATTTTGTCCAGGTTTTACCGAGGAAGTTTGCCACATTGAGTCCGATACTGTTTGTGAAGAATACCTTCAGAATTTCAGTATCAAGGTGGGAAAAATCCCTTTATTTCCTACAGAGCTGTGAAACCAGGGAGCTCCGTCCTAATCCATGATAATCAGGTGTCAACAGATAAAGATTTATGCACTTCCTTGTTTCCTTACTGATGTGATTCATCAGATGTACAATATTCAAGAATCAGAGAGGATGTAATGATAACAGTATGTGACAAACCACAACTGTTGCTCTGTCCCGATGTCTTCCCCCGGGCCACACTGCCAAGGCAGCGAAAAAGACATTATGTGCCTGTTTAGAACTTGCAGAACTTGCAGCTGCAGACCACCACGTTGATGTAATCTGAGCCTGTTGGACAGGTTGTAATCGTGTGATGCTCAAGCAAGTTTCTCATGGTGCTCACCGCTTTACAAGAACGCCACTGAAGGAGTCTGGTTCACCCTCACTGACCCACACTGTCTCCCAACCCCTGCCACTGTCCCATGTTCCCCGGCCCTCGTAGCCCAGTCCTGCTCCCACAGCCACCCCACCTCCCTCTGGGAGCCCTGGGACTGTTTGTACTGGAGGCAGCCAGCGGAGACGGCTGGTGTTTTCATAGCAAAATCTCTTTCCTGAGGTAATGTTGGCCTGGGTTGACCGCTGCAGCACGTACAGACCAGCAGCAGCTCTGGCAAGAGGTCACGAACGGTCTGTGATCACATCACCATGGAGCTCTACAGTTTAATGTTTAGCAGCCGATATTTGCACTATGACATGATTTCACAAGCACCGCAGTTCACACGCATTCGCTGTCTGGGAGACGTAACTGCCCGCCTGTCTGTATGGACCCTGTCGGGAAAAGTTCAAGAAACATTATATCATGTGAATCAATATGATGCATTACAAACGTTAGGTCAAATATCTTCTGCTCATTATTTTTCTTTGTCGTCCCATTTCATTTAGGAAATTGAAAAAAAAGATTAATTGTGTTTCTATTGACAATTAAAAAATATACGACCCATCTGCCAATGTTAAAAGGTCTTGACAAAATAATTTATGGATAAATAGTTGAACAGATGGCCTGCCCTCCCAGCGTGTATGGTTGCCTGAAGCAGCCTCAGATATTTCAGTCAGTACCTGTCAGTCATACCTTTAGCTCTGGCACGTTAGCACGTGAGCTTATAGTTTAAGAAAGCATGCAAGCACTGCATTAAGGAGCAAATTCATGGTGCAAGAAGACCAATAATCCAATAAAAAGGGGAGAAGATTCTGCACACCAACAAATAAGTATTGCATCAAGATCGGAAAACTCAAGAGTGCAGCAGCTAAATTAAAAAACGTAAAACTTAAAAACACATATACGCTCCATCTACAGCATGATGCTAATATTACACACAACATTTAAACTCACAGGGTGTACATATGACATAGTCTTTGACAAGGTTTTACTCAAGAGCAGCAACAATTTGGCAAGCAGAAACTATGACTGGAACCAGGAACTCACGGCTGAAATGTTAAGTTCCTGAAATCCTTAAAAGGTTCCTGAAAATGTTTCAGCAGTCAAGTATGGCTGTTAGCTGCTGTCGCATACCAAAGAAGAAAAGTATAATTTCAAGATTATGTTCCAGACATACTGTATATCAATGAATAACGTTTGGACAAAATGAAACAAAGAAATTGACTGATTATAATAATACAGGAAAGAAATGCCGACGACTTTGTCTTGATACTGCAGAAAGTGAGAATTCCAAAAATGTTGAAAGGATTTGCAGAGTCATCCGATATCTACATTCTTGTCTGGCGATGGGGTTGAGTGTCAACTACATGTTGAAATACAATAATTCAAATACTTTGGAATCAACAGTTCAATGTGTAACCTTGACGTCTACAAGGCTAGCTAGACAAATGATCCAACGAATGCTTCCCTGGGACGCCGCGACGTTACTTTCATTCATAAAGTAGGAGCGAATGAGCCAGCAGCTACTGTTCACACAACCCCCCTGCTGCTGCAGCACGAGTCGCGTGAAGCTCAGGCCTCATGTTCTACAGAGCAGTCTGAAGAGCCCGGGACGGTAGGCGAACTTGAGGAAGGATGGATTAGACAGAAGGAGGAGTGTGTGTGTGTGTGTGTGTGTTCACTGCGGCCTCTAATTTACTTAAGTGCAGCCTAAACGGGGAGGAAGAGATAAGAATGCTGCTAATAGACCTTGACCTCTAGTGACAGTCGCACAAAGCAGGCAGACAAAGAAGCCACCATAACTTCTACTGCCTCAAATGTATCTCCTCAAGATTAAACTGAGAACATGAGCTCTCCTTTGGATTACTAAAGACATTCTTCAAAGCCATTAGTAATTTTGATTTGTGGGTTAGCCGAGGCCCTCGGGTTCTAATGTCTTTGATGATTCACCTGAGTGGTGTTGTTTACTCAGTTTAGAGACATTCTTCCATCAGGGCCTTACTCAGGATAATATAAGGGTGGGTGTGGTTTCTACTGTAATAGACAGATAAACAGTTCATCTCGCTTCTGCTGCAGGGAAGGCTCTGGAGCGCTGCACTTAATGGTGCCTGCGCGAGCAATTTTTAAGCTGCAGAATAAGCAAAGTGAAGACACACAAAGGCAGACACTCGCATGCACACAGAAATATGCTTTACCCCAGTGACGGAAAGCACTGCAGAGCGCCAGCGCAGCGTGGGGTTGCGTAAGAGAAGAGCAGATGAAACGCGGGAATGCCTCGCTGTCAACACCTGAACCAAAAGAGACAGAGTTTGTTTATCTGAACGCCTCCCGATCAGCAGCCGTGAACCAGGAAGCAGCAGGTGCCTCGCTCCAATGGCGGGCCCTGTATTGTTGACAGTGGATAAACAGGTTGGGGTTGGGATGGGGTAGTTTCAGAGAAAAAGGAAGGGGTTAGTGAGGGTTGGTGTTTTCCCCTAAACATTGGAGGAGGAATTAGCCCTGACTAGTTCAGTGTAAAATTTGAAAGTGTAAGCTGTTTGTTGTTTTTCCCCCCAGTTGGCGTTTATTAGTGTTGTCTTATTGCGGCTCTGCTGAACAAGCCTGGCCTGGCGTTGTCGCCTGGCAGGGGCGACAGTGGGATAAAAAACCCAGTGAGGGGAGATGGCTGGTGTTGGGGGAAGGAAAGTTTCCATTGTGTTTCCATTGTAGCTCTGTCACTCTCTGCTGCCCTGGCTCGCTGTCCTCTTTAAGCAGCCCGTCCATGTCAGCAGAAATGAGCTTTTTCCTCCTCTTTCATCCCTTCCCTTTTCTTTTCTTCCTCTGCAATTCACTCGACTGTTTCTTCAAATGTCTTAAAAAGCCCGATCACGCGGTCTTAGCACATTAACACATCTGCAGCTTAACCTTGAGAGCTGGCCTATTGTCGCCAAGCACTGACAGCAGCGGGACAAACAAAAGTTTGGATTGTCAAACGCATACATGGGTTCATTTTGAAAACAATGTTGCTGTAAATCAACTGGAAAAAAATAGTTGTTTCATACAAAACTTTGGCTCAACAGTGGGGGTATTGTTTTATGTAATGTTTCATCAGTGCAGAATGCACCCCGGCGGTTTCTCCTGTTCTTACTCACGGTGCCAGATGGAGGGGGAGGTTTGCCTCGGGGCAGGTGAGCAAAAGGGGAGATGGAGGTGGGGTAAGATGAAGGGGGAGGACTCGGGTGACCAGTTTTACCTGGGACGGACTCGAGCCCGTCCGGACATGCAAGAGAGAGATCAGCCCGAGGGGAGGAAAGAGAAAGAGAGGGAAGAGAAGGACGCCAAGTGAGTCTTCAGAAAAGGAAAACACCTCTCATCAATCTTTTTTGTTTGGCCATCTTTTTTCTCCCCTCGCTTGCTTTCCTTTATCGTATCCATCTCCATCACTCCTTCAGTTTTCTTCTTCTCCTAAAAGTAGGGCTTTTCCCTCACAACATGCTCCTCCATTATGTGCTCCTCTCCCCTCTGAGGTGTTTTTTTGTTTTTTTTTTAAATTCCAGGGAGATGAAAATGTTCCTGTAATTGTTGGCCCATGAGAAAGAAAAAGAAAAACTCCCACATACCAAGAGAAGTTGGACAAATAGAGTTTGGACAAGCCAGACGTTTTTAAAAGCATTTTCTTTTCTTTGCTTCGTCTGGCTGTGGTGGCAGGTTGTTTGTTATTGTCTTAGTTTTCACACTTTATTAATCAAAGTAAGGCAATTAATCAGGTGTGGAAGTTGAGTAGTATGACAATATCAATCAATGCAAACTCATTCTGATAAATCTGACTTAATGCGGCCGCTGAGCCTATTGTCTCTGCCTTTTCTGTAGATAAGAACCATTTCTTTTAAAACATCCAAGGAAAGTCAGCTGAGCACCATGAGTTCATGCAGTCACACCAGTGAGCTTCATTACAACCACAGTGGATGAGGACAACCACAACCTGAATGGTCTAAAGCAAGCTTTCAGTAGTCCATTATATCAGTCTTTGGACCTCCTTCAGCTGTAGCATTAGCATCCTTCAGCATCCATTTAGCAGCTAGCATTAGCATTAGCAGTGGCAGTGACCGACCGGTGATCTGAAGTTGCAGCGTGGTTGATGTCATCCACCTGTTTTCGTTTTTTTTCAGGCGGGTCAAAAGAATTGGTTCGAAGTCCAAAAATGGAGAAAGCTAAAGACGTTTCATCTGGTGTGTCAGCGGTATAATAATTCAAACAATAATAATACAAATTAAACTAAAAAAGCCCTGTGATGTGGTGCTACATACACGATAAGGCTTTAACCCTTCATGCTCCACCTTTGCTTATTTGAAGACATGCCGAATTCCCTTGGTTTTATTTTGAGAAAATGAGCTCAAGCTTAGCAACTTCCTTAATACTCAAACAAATCTGTTTGAGTCCAAAGTGTCAGGCTCAATACAAACAGTACAGCAAAACTATTTAAAACTGGATCACCTGTATCTATATGCACTGAATGCCTTCTCGCTCGCGCTCTGGTTTAACTGCGTCGATGAGGTCTGCATCCCCGGTGCCACGTGTGTGTTCTTTGCATGCAGCTCGTCAGGCAGGGAAAGCAAACCTATCTGAACTTTCCTTCACCTGCACGTCAATGCCTCGCAGCAAGTATCCCTGGTGAAGTAGGTGAGAAGGGAACGGGGTGGGATACCTACGGGTTATTAACACATGTCATACAGATACTGTACCAGGAGTTTTTCTCTCTGTGAAACCTCAGCAGACCTTTCTTTGGTTCATTTTACTTCTTATTACTCTTTTTCATTGTTCCTCCTCTCTGGTTTGTAGCTGTAAAGCAGGTTGAGACACCCAGAGTGACTCAGTCAGTTTAACTGAATGCTGTCAGAGGTTATGGTAATTACAGTGGCAACTGAAACTCAGGAAGACACCTCTACCTTTCCTGTAGTTTCTCATTATACTCCCCCTGTCCTCCCTCCTCCGCTAAAAGAGAGAGATTGAGAAATACTAAACTGAAATTGAGATCAACTGTGACCAGTCATTGTTGATAAATATGCAAATCAAATCATTTGCTAACTTTATGGCAGTTGCTTCTGAGCCTTTTTGTGGAAGCATTACTCACTCTTGGTCTACTGGACCCTCTTGAGTATGTTCTCCAAAGCATAGCTAAAGGCAAAACCTGATGGATGACTGACACAGTGACAGCTGAACAAGACCACTTTAAGAGCATTTTATGGGGTTATAGTTCATTTTTTAGGTTTCTCCAAAATTCCTGTTTGCTCTTTTCTTTTAATGATAACACATTACCGATGAAGTTTGGCCAGTTTTCACCCTGTGGTGCTCTGGCCTCCCTCGCAAACACCACTTGTAAAACATATGAGGCTTCTATGACCATAAGGGGACAATAATGGCCTCTTGAAATCAATGTCAGCGCCTGTTTAGATTTAATTAGCAGCCTCAGAACAGGTTCTCTGTGTGAGTGCATCCACTTAGAGGCCCCTCATTGGATTTTCACGTTCACAATGGAAAGACTGAAGCGTCAATTCTAGTAATCCTATATCTGCACTTGCTGTCCCTCGAGGGCGATGCGATGTAGTGCTCTCTGTCTGCGTGTTTTTTTTTCATTCATTTGTCATAAAACATATTTGTTGCATTTAAATGTGCCTTAAGTGCGTGTGAGAGTGAGCGTGCGCGTCCGCTCGCACAGCGGTTGGATTGATTGAGCGGTGAATTGCGAGTCCCCTGGGTGTTTTTTTTTGAGCGGCTTGTTGTTTCTGTTTTGTGGCTTCACAATGGGCCTGTGTGTACTGGGGTGGGATTTGTATGCATGTGGGTGGGAAGTGTGTGAGTTTCTGAATGTATGTATGTGTTTGCGTGAGTGGTGAAGGGTTGGAACGAGAGCGTAGCATGCTTTATACTTGCCAAGCTCTTGAGCAACAGGGAATCGAAAATAGATTTTTTTTTCTGTACCTCTGCTTCGGGTAATTCCAGTCTTAAAGAGAAGCAGAATGACTGTTCGAGATGATGCAGCAAGTCCTATATTTATATAACTATCTGTCACTCTTGCCTCACATAAACCTGTTGACAGATGGAAGATTCAGATCTCTGTACGTGCTGTTGACATTGTGGTATATTCCTGTCTTGTGAGTTTCCTCTGAATTAGGATGAACTCCTTGTGAGGATAATTATTTTCATACACCGCCCCAATTTGAACAGATGACGGCCATTAGCAAAAGACGGAAGTTTAAATCTTGTCAATGAAACAACTCCAGGTCCGCCGCTCCTCTTCCTCCTCTTCTCTCTGCTTGACCAGCCCCGTGTGACCTCCAGGTCTGGGCCTGTGGAGGACTGAGATGGGCCGGGGATGAAAGCTGTGATTGTTACGGGGTGGGACAGGTCCCTCCGCAGCACCTGGCCATCTGGACATTACATCCCCCAGAGCCGTAATGGATGCCCCCCCCCCCCTTCCTCCTCCTCTAACTCCTGGCTCAAGACCCATAATGGACACCCTCGCCAGCCCCTAAGGGGAGCCCCAGTGGGACTTCAGTTTGGGAGGTTGTGCAACAGGATAATGGGCTTCAGTTAAAGCGCCATTCACGGCGAGGCCGGAGCCAGCTCCGAGGAGCTGTGAACTGCAGTGGAGGGGTCACCGGGGGTCACATCGCGGTTCACACAGCCCCGACCACCGGCCGGTAGTTAAAACTCGATCACCGCTGCCGTCTCATACCATTAGCTGCCTCCTGCCACTTTGGAGACAGGTGTAAAGGGGAGGGGCTTGTGGTGCAGGTGTGTGAGCCTGCTTCAGGTTACATATGACCATACTGGAAACTAGCTTGTCCATTTCAAAACCCGAGCAAACATAATTAAATCTGAGGGCCGCTGCATTGATCCGAACAAGAAAAAGGAAAGTCGCCGTGCCCCGTTATGACCTTTTTTTATGTGGAGCAACAAAAAGACAGGAGCAGCTGTGAGAGCTAAAGACAGGTGTGTGTGTGTGTGTCGGTGTGTGTCGGTGCTGGAGAATGTAGAGAGTCGCTACTGCATGAAGGAATGCTTAAATTCAACTGTTCATTAACAGAGAGAAGTCATTGGTTGATTTCGCTCCCTTCGCTGCGGGGCTACTCGCAACATTAACATTCCTGATTTCCATTTTAAACTTTGAAGTCACACAAACACACACACACGCACACACACTGCAACACACATATGAGCGCGCATGCATGTAAACACATAGTCTACTCGTACCTCAGCACACGTGTGCAGAGTACGTGAAAGGTGAGTCACACTTGCTCACCGTAATTCATGGTGAGAGGTGAAATGAAGTGCATGAGGACAGATCTTTGGCATGTGAAGATATAGTGTGAGTGCGGCTATATGTCATTTACAATCACGTATTTTATTTTTTTTACATAAAATTAAGTTTGTTATATCGTATTTTATCCAGTATTCTCATGCAGTTATCGCGTAGCATGGCTCGGAAGTCAACTAGATCAACTTTGAGCTAATGTTCTAGTCTTTAAACTATTGAGTTTTACTTTGAAAATCGGACACTCTCTCACACTCCTCACATTCCTCAAGTGGCGTAACAGATGAGACAAGATTTGACATGAAAAACAGCGAGGCCGAGATCGAGGCTGGTCCCAGAACAGTTGAACTTTTGTCTCGGCTGTTCCCTCAATCACAGACGCAGCTAACTTCTTTAAGAGTTTATGAGTTGTTCTTTTTTTTTTTTTTTCTGCCTTGAAATAGTCTCCTCCACCGCTGGGAGGGCAGGAAGGGGGGGTAAAGAGTTTGAGCAGCTCTCTGCCCCCCCCAGGGGTCTCTTCATCTCATCACCTCACCACTTCTCCCCTCACAGGAACATGTCAGGTGTGATTGGAGAAGTGAGACAGAGATATTCCAATTAGCCGGAGCTGCTGCATTACAGTGCGCTGCTCTCGAGTCACGCTGACAGGAGGGCAGCTGCATGGAAGACTACTACTTTATTTAATGGGGCCTCGGTTAAGATGATGGAATGCAGCGCAGTGCAGCCTGCAGAGAAGTCGGGAGTCTTTCAGGGAAACCATTCAGCCTCAGTCGCTTTCAAGTTGGCCGACGTTTTTAAAAATCTCATTATCTAAAGTCGAGCGCAGTTAAAGCTTGATGTGGTGTGCTCTTAGGTTATATATGACATATGTCATGGGGCAAATTGCTTGTGCTTTTTATATATATATATATATATATTTAAAAGTTTATTTTTGAATGTACCTAATGTTTGTAATCAGTCTGTTTCTAGTTAAATTAAAACAAACAAAAACTTTACCCGTCCTTTGTTTGAAGGCTCAGTTAGAAGAAATGAATGCAATGCCTCTTGCGTGAGTTTCATTATCAGGCTTTTGTGCAGCCGTATAAAAAAAACCCCATTAGGCCTCTTCCCTCCAACAGTCTAGTATGACATGTTGGCATGTTTTAAAAACTCCCAGCGCGTGCTCTGATAGTTTTTCCCAACACATTTTGTCGACCTTTTCTGGGGCAAGGTGACGTTATCAGCGCGAGGGATCTTATCAGCTATGTAATGTGTCATAAGTGGTAATGTAACTGAGTGTGTGTGTGTTGGGTTGGGTAGATGTGTGGCAGAGTGATGGTGATGGCGATAGGTGTGATAAATGTGCCGATGTGCCAGTCATTTCTGATACGCCGGGTAGCCTGAGGGGGGAGGGGGGGGGGGGTACAGGGAAGAGGAGATGGACCATATTTGATAAATATGGGAGAGATTCCATCTGCAAACAAGGGAAACGTTAGATTTCTGATTAGGGCCTACATGTCTGAAGGCTGCTCTCGCTTTGGAGGACTGAGATTCATGATTTCTGCTCAGTGGCAGCTCTGTAAAGTAGCAGAGATAGCAATGAGAACGGGATGTTGGGTTTGTAACATGGTGTTAGCGAGTGGGCACTGAGAGGAAGATCTACTGCGCTTGATAAATGAATAAACTACACTGGGATTCAGATGTAGTGACTGTTGCATGTAAGCAATGCTGTCTTCCTCACACTCCCTGTTTTCTGTGTGTGTGTGTGTGTGTGTGTGTGTGTGTGTGTGTGGAACCACGTGGAATGTTTCTCTACCTGCATCGACAGGTTGCTCAGCTCTTCTTCATTACCTGTCAGACCCGCAGGGCCAGGTCAGAGCTCAGTTTATGCATGGGGCTCTGTGTGTGTGTGTGTGTGTGTGTGTGTGTGTGTGTGTGTGTTTCAGGGGGTCTCCATGTTTACAGTCTATACAGCTCAAAAGCATGCGTGTTATTGTGGGAATGTGTTTGTGTCTAGCGTGTGAACAACTTTCTTCAGTTACTCAAAGCTGTTATTGAGCAACACATGCACCCCAGCATGCTCACCTTTGGCTCCAGATCTCTTCATTGCTTTTGATATGAACAGAAATGCAAAATGGTCTGGTGAGTGGCTGTTTCCCCTTCTTCAGAGAAACAACAGGAGTCACTGGTTTGTGGGTGTGGAAACCACTGAATAAATGTAAATCAAACATGTTCAGGATCTCTGTGTTTACTAAAAAAAGAGTTTTGCAGTATTAGCAGACATGCTGGTGAAGTTTATTGCTAACTTTCAAGCGACATTAAATAACACAGTGGGCGCTGTTACAGTCCCGCTCTGGTCTGAACAAACATATTTAGCTATATTCTTCGTGAGAAAACAGTGAAACTTGAATAGCTGGGTTAGAAGCAGTACTGGCTAAGCTAACTAAGCTAGCCAAGTTGTAAACATCTGTGTGTCTCTTCTGCAAATGTCCGTGTCAAAGGTTAGTTAGTTAGCTAGCTGTAGCGCTGCCTCATTGTTGACTGTAAATGGCGTCAGAGCTGCCCGATAGGTCAGTCTCAAATCACTGGTTAGTGCAAAATAAATAATAGTGAATAATATCAGGCTACTCCAACGTCACTGAAAGCGAAGAATTCCCAAATTTAGTCATCATCCTGTAAGTCAGTGAGGATTTATGAACGATAACGTGGGTTTGTTTCCTGATTGCGCAACAGTGAGCGGGAACTGACTCATCCTGATTTTAAAAGAAGAAGAAGATGAAATCACAAATTTGGAGGGTGTAACTAAAGTGAAAGACGTAAAACAACAATTTCTATTGAGGGTAAAATAACACCGGTGGCTTTAAAAGGAGTAACAGGTAGAGAGTAAAGTGGCGGAGGGGTAGAAATTAGCTTTCTATTTCTGTTTCAGCCGCCCTGCGTTTTGGAGTGTTTCTCTTTCAGGGATAGTGTGTCGCCTGCTCTATAGAGGGCCTTGTTCCTGGGCCTGTATTGTTTTACCGGATCGCCCATTGTGCTCTCAGACAGAGTGGGGAGGGCGGTGGAGGGGGGGGGGGGTGGCCTGGTGCCAGCCGTGGCTACACCGGCTGCCAGCCTCCCGCCAGGACACACACACACACACACACACACACACACACACACACAAAGAGGAATCGAGAAGCCCTGGATGCGAATGCCGGCCATGGATGGATCAGAACCACTCAGGCCCAACCAGGGCTCTGTTACACAGGCATGCAAAGACACACACACACACACACACACACACACACACACACAGCAGCAGTGAGTATTGACTTGCAGAAGTAACTGTAAGCACTCACACACAGACAAGATACTTGGATGTCGCCGTGTAAATATATAGTTTACACATACAAGGCAGTACATACAGAGTATATAGTGACTTCATTCAAGCTAGTGCCCCTTTGACCTCATTAGCTAGACCAAATAAATCAAAACTATTATTTTATGTATCACTAGTTCTATTGTTCTTGTTGCCATGGTTGCTGCTGTTATTCTTATAATTATTATAATGTGTTCCCAGTTACTTTCAACAAGCCACAATGCCACAGTCTTCGGTGTATGCACTCGTTTCTTTTGGTGACTGAGTTGGTTTGGCAAAGTTTTATTATTTCATAAAACAATACAAGAAAATATACACAATATCAACACACTCAAAAGAAATCCCACAGATATCCACAACAAAGAGCACAGTATGGGATATACATGCAGGAGACAAGATTAAATGTTGATGATTTAAACATTTTTTTTTCATTTAAATGTTCTTTCTTTGTGCATAAATGAACACAAAATAAACATAATATCAGTTTTATCATTAGTATGATGAGTATGATCATTTCTTTTCTTTGATTGGTTTTCATTAATCAATCCTGAAACGAGGCAATTTTCATTAGTTCTATTGGTAACTTCTTGTTTATACTATGTAAACTCACTGACTTCATTCACGCTGCTATAAATATCTTGGGGCTCGTAGTAGCTGAAGGCTAATTTTGGATTGTGGTTAGCGAATGTAGCTTTCTAAAGGACACCTTTCATTGGGTGTAGCACATTGTTTACAGTGATAAAGGCCTTTAAAGAGAGGTGACGGAGTCAGAGAGCGAGGCGGCTGAAGGAAGTCTCTTCTAAAAGTTTCTTAGAAACCTTATCTCAAAATGATATCTGTAGTTAAGGGTGGGGGCAAATACTTTTACAGTACAATAACATTTGGTTTAATATATGCCGTCTTATTTTGTAAATTTGGCAAATATTGTTATATTATATGATGCAAGAGTACCGCTTTTTAGCAAGGCACCCTTTATAAAGCATTTATAAGTTGTAAGTAATGGCTTATTTAATGGTAAATGGTATTTATTAACAACTTATTAATATTTATAATTGCAAACTTGATTATTGTAAGACGTATTAACATGTATAATTGCAGATTTACTTTTTGCTGATAGCTTAGTCGATTGTTAGAAACTAATAACCCTTTGTTAATGATTTAATTAACATTTGTAAATTAAGACCTAATGGCTTATTAGAAAGAATTACTTAATTAATTGAAGTTATTCATCAAGCAAAAATTCCAAAAAGTTCCAGCTAGCATGTGTGATATCATTGTATATTGAATTACATCTAGGTTTTGGACTGTTGGTTGGAGAAAACAAGCAAAATATAGACTCTGGGAAACTGTGATTGGCAGTTTTTACAATTTTAATGAACAGGTTGATAATAATAAATCAATAATACTCACACACACACACACACTTTGATAGATAGAGGGCATCCAAGGTGAAGCAATCCACCCAAAACAGTTACTGTTTCTAGTTTGATCAACTTTTACAAGACAAATGATAGACTGTGTGTCTGACTGTGTGTGGGAGGTCTGACTCATCCAACACACACTTGCCAGGTTTCATTAGAATTAATAAAGATGTAATGATAGTCCTCCTGTGACTGTAAATCGGACTTGGCAACACTCCAGAGGGAATTGCTTCCTCTGACAAATTATTGTTGAATTATAGGCAGCAATCTGTCTGTCTCCCCTCATTTTCTACAACCTTCTTTTTTTCCAAATGACTTTGATCTGTCTGTCATTTATTCTTGAAGATTTCTGTCTCATGATGATGCCATCATCAAACTGGATGGCGATTAAACTCTGCAAAAGCTTAACGAGCCGAAAGCGTCCTGCGAATCATTTCTAGTTTTCACCCCTTCCGTCATGACGTTTGTTCTCAGCCACAAAGCCGGAGTTAACAGTTTTTACACCTAACACGCTAGCTGTAACTGTGACACACACTTCCCTGCTCACACTCTGCCTTGATGTATCAGTTAATGTGCATTAATAGAGATGCAAATAGATCTGACAGGAGAAAAGAGCTCAAGTAGACACAGAGGTCAAAATATTCTGGTCACTTGCTTAAAATGACCTGTACAGAGTTGAAACCGTAGGTGTGAAAATGTGACTTAAAAATAAAATCAGCATATTTAGAATATAGTCAGAGTTCATGGGCAATGTTGGGGGAAGCTACTTTTAAATAATAACTAGTGACGCTGAAAGGTGCTTTTCATTGGCAGTAGTTAGGCGACGGTGACACTACACTTACAGACTTAATGCTAATCAGAAAAAGTAGCTCGACACACTGACGGTCTTTCACATGAAGAAATATCCACTGTGCCATCAAACCAGCCCAGTTGCTGATTTACATTTGGAAAAACAACCACTCAGTCTTCATCCTTGAAGTCTTTTCTCTTGTAAAACTGAAAAAAATACTGTTTGATAGTCTATTTGTCTAAGTTTATTGACTGAAGAAGTGACATTTGTGCTTTATTGGTAGTGTTTAGTAGCAGTATATTTTACTTTTCCAGAGAAAAGACTTTGGCAAATGCACGTTTGGTTAAAGTGTAGTACACAGCCGCTTCCTTGAGCTTTTCAATGGGAAACATCCGAGATCGTCGCTCATGCAGCAGTGGATGAGACAGAGTGTGTTTAATGGTGCAAAGAGACTTTTCTGAGGGTTTTTTTCTGAAGAGTTAATTAACAATGATGTCGCATTTGGTTCTGTAATGCTGCTAAAAAACAGCCTGTTATTTCCATGCTAGCCAAAAGCTACTACTACTCACCAACACTGCTCATGGGTTTAAAATATAAAAACAGACACATAAAGGTGCTCGTTTACCTAAAAACTGCAATCACACCGTGGTTAAAATGAGTATTAAAGTAAGGCAGAACTAATGTAATCACAAGACTTCATGACTGAGACTACACTTGTCTTTTCAGCTGCAGTTGACACTCTCACTTCAGGACACGCGTGATCTTCGATGTGATCTAGCCTCTACGTCTCGGTGTGGTTCACACTGCGGCCACAGTCCTGTCAATTTGCAGATGTAGGTCTTGCAGCACGTTTCGCTCCAATGGTGACGGTGCTCCTGAGTCTAAGATCCCACAGCCGACCCCTCTGCCTTTTGCCATGTACCAAATGCTATTTCTCCCAGAAATTTTATGAAATTAGATCCCAAAATGAGGATATAATCATGATTACAAACGGCTTATATTAATACCATCAAGCTTTTAGTACAAAACCACAGCAAGGTATGGGGAGTGCCCTGACTTTAATGGCATTAAGAAGAACAGTCAGAACATGTCTTCACCTTGGGGCCTAAGCTAGTTATAGGCTTAAAGTTGCTGTTGAAATGATAACATGAAATGATCATTTTGTAACAGCTAACAGTGATGTTAAATGTGAATATAAACATTAAACAAATCACAGTCATTTTTCATGAACTTGGTTGCTGAAGACATTTCGGTGACAACCCTTTCTTGCCTTTCTACCTCTCTTTGAATCTCCTTTGGTGGGAAGCTGCAATGGTAATGAAGAAATCTGTTGAGTAATGCCTCCGAACAGAGTGAATGGTTTCTGAGCGGCACAATAAACATGTGAAACGCTTGCACAATAACGGACGTCTAAATCCACGCTTGGGGGCAATGAGGAGGTGCGAGGAGCTTGGCAGTCTCCTCTCATGTCTCATCTTTCTCTCTTCCTTCTCCCCCTCTTCTCTCTTCATAGTATGGGTGCTAGATGAGCCTGAACTGAGAACAAAACCTCCTTGTATAAGAGAGATGGAGGGTGATGTTAAATCACACTGGAAAAGTTTGCAATGTAGTCCTTTGCAGGGGCTGTTGTGTGTTGTATTGTGTAAATGATATCATGTCTGGAGATTACTTCCTCTTCATTTCTTCTTCCTTTGTTGACTTTCTTTCTATCCTGACAGCTCTACCTGCTGATCATGTGTGTTACGTTGAACTAAAAGTTGGATGTTGGAACTAGCTACCTAGCTTAGCAGCCCACCGCTACGTCACACGTTTTGTTGCTGTGATTGGTTGTAGCGCCCAGAACCAGGCTATGGAGAGATAGCTCCAGGATATATTTAGACTAGCTTAGCACACAAAAGGAAGCAGGGGAATACAGCTAGCTGCCACCAAAACGGAAAAGTCACAACTTTCAGCAACTGCAAAATTGTCTTTTTCAAACATGTTGTCTCTTTCTGGCTACGATGCTAAATTTGTTAGCTAGTATTGTATCTCAGCACGGGACTCCTGAGACGCTACGTTTAGCTGTTTTTGGTCAGTCAATAGCTCTAATGCAGAACACCCTGTTAAACCACCAGTGCATTTCAACACATGTTAAATACACGAGCTACAACTAAATATGACAGCCTTGTTGTGAGGAACTTTTCACGAAGCTTGGCTAGCTGTTTCCCCCATGCTTCCAGTGCTAAGCTTAACATGCCATGGGCTAATCTGGTTACTGAACGCACACAGATCAATTCTGCATCAAACTTCTCTTCTAATTCCCAAATTGTTCCTTATGGGAAGGAGCTGACCAACCTAAAAGAATTCCCTCGGACTGGCTTTCAACAGTTTGAATGTCCCATGATGTTGTAAATGCTACTTCTTTTTATATTTCTAAAGTAATAATACTTCTGAATATGGTGTACCTACTGTATCTCTGTTTATTGCTTTTTAGTCTGTCATACTTTCACCAACTAAAATGGTCAAATTAAAAAATGCCTGCAAGCGCGCGCACACACACACACACACACACTCAAATGTGCACGATTCTTGGCAGTCACCCCCCCCCGATGCCAGAATGGCTAATTACAGGTGTGGATGTTTAAGTGATTGGTGTGTGTTTCCGTGTGTGCGTGTGTTTGTGAGCGAAGGATCAGGTGGATACTTAAGCGCTCTTGTTGCCTTTCACTCATACTCTTTGGTAATCCTACAGGCCTTAACGCCAGACACTGTTGCTCAGTTACTGTCACATACTCAGCTCAGGCATTCCTCTCCTCAGATACTCTAACTGGTTTGTGTGTTTATGTAGTTGTTTTATTTCTAAATCTCTTAATGACAGACATCTGAATGCTTCATGAGGAGAGAGGAGCAGATGCAGCACCGAGCTGAGGAATCAAACCTCAATAAAAGACTTAAAAAGGAAAAAGGGACTCAAAAAGTGCTGAGAATTTGAGTCAATTACCAACAAGCTGAAAATTAATTGCCATTTATCAAACAGAGTCCAAACATTCTTTGGTTACAGCTTCTCTAAATTGAGGATTTGCTGCATGTCTCCGTTTTATATTGTTATTATCATCTTTTGAGACAACTTCATGTCGTGAAAAATACTGATTTAATAATAAATATTTCATCTCTTCTTTAATTCTTCTTGAGACACTTATCAAATAACTAAACACCATGGCTTCCCATTTTATTTCTTATGGTGACACATCTCATCAAATGAAGTCAGAGCTCCAATGAGCTTAGTATAAAGATTTCTGACCTTTTTATCATTTGAACGCACTGAAACACTCCTCGAGTTTTGCCCCCACTTCAATATCTTGTATTAAGTTGATGAAATTACAGCAGAAAGAGTCTTATATTGCAGCTCATCTGGGATTCATTCCTCAGCAGTCTGACATCCTGACTGGTTTCATCATTTAAACCTGTGGTGGTGTTTTTGAACCCCACATTGGAGCCGTCACACCCAAAATAATCATTAACAGGTCCCATATCGAACGCTGCATCTATCCAGAGCGATCTTCTTATCGACGTAGATGGAAAAGGTGACGCTTGGACCGTGAATCAGTCTGCATCAATCCACTCTTCACCACTTTTTACTGAATGGCCTCTGGTGTCAGCTTCCATAAACAATACCATGCAGTAAGAATCAAGTAAGCTTTCCGTGGTGTAACACAACACAGCCCAGTCATACTAGCCTCCACCAGCTCTAATAATATGGATCATTCCTTTAGACCCCACATATAATTTATTAACAGGCCCAGACTAAAGAGGGCCTCGCTCCCTGTGTGTGATGGAGAGAAAGGTTTCCTCTCAGATGACTAAGTGTTTGTTTATGCTGGCTAATCTCAAAGGTGGATTTTTTTTAACCATTGTGGAGGGAGTCTTTGTGTTCGCTTTAGAGAAAAAACACTACTCAATGTAAATGAATGGGGGATCGGGGTTAACCCCTCTAGGGAGAGAGTGAGAGTGTGGTGTGTGTGTGTGTGTGTGTGTGTGTGTGAATCTAGTTCAGCCATCTTAATCCAGCACCCAGACTCTTGGCTCCTTGGCTCATCAAAGTGAGAGGCCAGCAGTAGCCAGCCCAGATTTAATCTCTGTGTGTTTGTTTGTATGAGTGTGTGTGTGTGTGTGTGTGTGTGTGTGTGTGTGTGTGTGAGAGTTATGCATTGTGACCCCTTCATATGCTCAAGGGCTTTGCGGTGTGATAGCAGAGCTGAGCTAACGTTAGCATCATTTCTATCTTTTGGTCAACAGCGGAGCGAGAGAGACCCATTGTTGCATTCACACACACACACACACACACACACACTCGCAGCTGGACGGGCGGCGTGATGGCGTGGAGCGCTGTCAGCTGCAGATAAACTGACACAGGTCTGAGTTTGCACCTCTCAGCGAGGCTTGTGTCGGATAATAGGCGAAGAGGGTGGAGAGTTTGTTTCTCTAAGTGTAACCAGCAGAGATACCGGGGGGGGGGGGGGGGACTGAGTGTGTGTAAGGTTGGAGTTGGTCTTCAAGGTTTATTCAGCATCAGTTTGCAAAAGCCAATAATGATACAGATCTTTAATGGACTGCAGCTCCCACGAGTCAATATTCTATAATATAGAGAATTTTTACTTCCGACTTTGATGCTTTCCACCTCTGGTTTGGGCACCAATTGTCACAAATAGTTTAGTAACAATGAGAAGATTTATTTACTTGTATATCACCTTTCTTAAAAACTGCATAAAATCACTAGAACACCGAAAAACAAGAAGAAGACAGAATAAAAGTCAAAAATCAACCCTTTGGAGATGAATGAGGTTACATTAAGGTACTCTTATTACATAAGGATCATGTTAATATCAGGGCTGGCTGGTTTTTAAACTAATATCTGCAAATTAGAACACAATCTTCTGTCTGGGTGCATGCCTGTGCACGTGTGCGACTCTACATTCATGCATGAACATCGGCCTTGTGGGTGAAATACAGACAAAGGGAAATGTATCTGTATTTGATGTCAGTGCTCACACTACAAGACAGCTCCCTTTATTCTGCAAAGATGACACATTACTCAGGTTTAGCCGAACTTATTAAGCATTGTTCACAACAACACTTCACCTGAGGGGTGAGATAGTTTCACTTCTGCTGTCTAAGAAGTTTTTCCAGGGTATTTTCTTGAAAAACAAGGTTGGCCATTGCACTGTAAGAACATTTCTTCAATTTGCGTTGGAAAAATAAAACAATAAGAAAAAGTATAAAACTCAGTGTCACCACGTTGGATATTTCTTGCAGTGTGTGGTGTCGGGGGCGGCGCGCAGATGCAGAAATGGAAATCTACCTGCTCATATCAAGCCTTTCGTCACACCAGATTGTTGCCAAGATACATAGATCACTTTATATTAAATTCCTTCCACAAACCTGACACACAGCTGTAAATCAGAGCATGAAAGGAAAGTTAATCTGTTGCTCTGCCTCTCTGCGTCTCTGTCTCTTCGTTTTCTTTCCATAACTTTAATGTCTTTTAGCTAATATGCCAAAAATGCCTGGGCTGTTTTACATCTCCCAGCGTTGAGGTCACTGAGGGGCAAACCACTTAACAGTCTCCATTTTTCCTTGCTAATAGTTTAGTTTTTGGCTTGATTACGGGTGGATTCCCTCTCTGACAGATGCTTTCATCCTTTCTCTGTGTATAATTATGTATGAATGATTTGGACTGAAATGTGCCTTGTTAATTTCCCAGCATTCCCTAAGGTGATATTTACCCATGTGTCTGAGGTCCGATCAGCAAGACTTTTCGCCTCATTAAGACACAGGCTAAATGGGTTAAAGCCTGATGAACATTTCCAGGGAGGAGAGTCCATGTTTCCTTAAAGCCGTATCTGCAGCCTGCAGTTTTTCCTGGGCCGCCGCTTTCCCCCGCTGACGTGTCAAACCAGAGAAAACTTATGTAACTTTCCTTCTCAAAACATTTAGATTCAGGGATTGGTTGGGTTATTGTGGAGATTAAATGTCATCTTTTGTGTCAGAAGACTATTCATTACACGGGGAGGTTGTCCAGGTTTGGATAGTAGGGTTAGACTAATATTTGGGGATGATATTATTTTAATAAAATATCAGTAGTAGGTTTGTGTTTGTTGTTTCACCCTGCCTGTGAAACCTTGGCTGTTACAGGCTAGTATAGTCACCATATGTCTTAATGGGTCCACAAGTTTCCAGGACCAGGACCTGAGTCAGGCCAGGTCCAAATTATATTCATCTCTAATCGGGGGCACACAGGGTTCTTCTCTATTGCGATCTGTCTAGGTTTTGTGTGTCAATACATGTCTAAATCTCAAGTTGATTTCAAACTGACTCGCTATCAGCCCTGATCACTTGGTAGCCACTCGTTGGTGTTTGTGTCGCTGAGCCACGTATGAAGGCCGCACGATGCCGCGCACAAAGACGGGCCGAAAAGCCTGCTAAATAGAAGAGGAGTGACTTTAAAAGCTGCATTTATGTTTTTAATGCTAGGTGAGGTTTTGTCCCAGGATCTGTTTCACACTTTAAAGGACTAATTTCATTGGGAAACACTAAAATGTTAAATATTGCGGTCTGCCTTCAGTATCCTCCTGGATCTGCAGCCCTGCTGATCGATCAACGTCCCCGTCCTGGGACAGCAGCGTGCAGAGGATTTAACTACTGTCCTGTTTGGTCAAGCTCATCAGATAATTCCCACGGTTTGTCCCTTCTGTCCTTTTGTTCCCTCTCATTTTCTCTTCCCCATATCTGCAGCTGATGACACTCATGCCGTCCTTATCGTCAGGTCCAGGTTGTTTTTTATTTTAATTAGGGGAGGCTGGGACACAATGGGGCCTGTTGCTATCGGCGATGCCCACCTCTGTGAATCCAGCTGTTTTTAAAGGGTCATTCCCTTCATCCTCTAACCTGTTGTCCCACTCTCTCCTCTTTCTCCAGAGAACCGTTTGGGGGTCCTGGTTCCCAGCGCCTCGGCCTCTCTCAGGAGACCAATACGGACTGATGGGCAGATAGCATCACTGTCCTGCTGCAGGAGGGAGGGAGCGGAGGGGTGGAGGGGAGGACGGGCGAGTTAATGAGACTAAATGAGGGCCAGTAAAGGGAGGGCGAAGGGGTGTGAAAAGGATTTTGATGAGGGATAGTGAACCGTTTTTGGCCGCTGAGTCCTCATATCAGTCGTTAGTGTTTACCCACAAAGGCTGCAGAGGGCTCGGACTCTGACCCCTCATAAGTAACCTTGACACAGGATCAACATCAAAAAGGCAGTGACGGCCGGGAGCATAAGCTACTCTGTGTGTGTGTGTGTGTGTGTGTGCAGGGAAACTGCAGGTTTTTGACAGCCAAATTTAAGACTTTTAAAAACCTGCTGCTTGGAATTAAATTTAACGAAAAGCTTCCACGAACAGCCACTTTACTTGAGGTTAAGCTTCGTAAGGAAAAGGACACAGGAAATTACATATTTGAATTGTCATTTTGTCTAAGATCATGAAGGCTGTGGTGATTAATGACTAAAAGACATTTATTTTATTTTCCTTTGTAAATCTTGACCAGTTCGGTTGAAATTAATGGATTTTACGGTTTTAAATGTGTGTGTGTGTGAGAGTCCAGACGACAGCCCGGAGTGACAGTTCAACTCGTTGGCCTGCTCACACGAGACAAAAATAAAAAGCACATTTGGAGATGGACTGCGATGTTCCAGACAAGATCAGGAGTGCAATCAAATGGGAGGCGCTAACATTTTCATAACCAGGGGATTGACGAGACTCCAACGTGACTCTGCCAACAAGTGGAATAACAACATTTGAGTTGGCTCTCCCGTCAACTAGAAAACTTAGTCGGCCTAAATGCCTTTTTTGGCTCCACCAATCGAGGTTTTACCCAACCAATGAGATGATAGAAATAAGCACTTTTTGCAAGGAAATTTCGGGGGTTATGGCAACCAAAATATGGTTAAGATTAGGGAAAGATTGTGGTTGCAAAGAAGGTGAACATTTATTGCAGGTCTGTGATGGGAGAAGTCCAGTCTCTTGCATGAAAGATGGACTCACCCTTACCTCACCTCCCTGGCTCATTTATCAAATATTAAGGAGTCTTTCAATGCCTCGAAACACTAAGGAGTACTCTTTGAGTTCAGAAATGTGGATCATTTTAGACTTTTTCAGACTTTGCACATTTCCTGATGCGTGCGTGTCCGAGTCTTGAGAGAGTGATGGGCGGAAAGGTCACATTGCCACGTCCTCGGCGGGCCAGAAGCGACGACTCGGAGAGATAGCGAGGTTTAAATTAGATTTGAAAAGGACGCTGTCATAGAGACGATAGCCTCTCTTGGGATATCACAAGCATCGCTTGTACATAAATAATCTGAGATTCCTCTAATGTGTGACAGATGAAAGCTTCAGATCCCCATTTCCTCGGCGTAAATAAGTAGGTCACCTCTACGAGTCATTAGCCTCATCAGTTTCCATTATATATTCATTGAGGGAAATGAGTTTACTTGTGGATGGCCCCCCCCCCTCCTCACCCCTCGTCAGTGCACATGAAAGCTCGGGCGTAAACGGGCATTCTCGTCGCGGGCTGATTGTGCATCTCCCCTGTGGTCCTGGTTTGTATCAGAGAGCATTCAGAGCTCCCAGAGGACTGCCTCCTTTGTCGGAGCTCGGAGGAGTTAAATTGTATATAAAACAAATTAATTGCCCCTGTTAGATCACTCAAGCACTCACCCAGGGGAACATGTGCTTATCACACACCCAGGACCGCACACACACACACACACACACACACACTGTCTGCTCTTAGCGTTCCTGTGCTTGCCAGCCTCAGCCCTCTGTGGGATTGGGATGGGACGGGGGGGGGGGGTTTACTCCTCTCCATCTGTTGGTCTCCTCAGAGTCCTGACTCCTGCTTTAATTACATACACTCATCTCTACCTAGCCCATCTCTGCACTCCATCTGTCCCATCCAGCCCAAATGTGTCTGATAGGGACCCCTCATGTGGTTTATGGGGCCAATCCGTGAGGCTCTTTAGAGCAGAGTACAGTGGCGATGAGAGATTTTACAGCCCGCCAGGCCTGGTCCTTCATTCAGCCTGATTCTCTACTGTAGAGGTCACTCTGATTGCAACCTTTATGGCTAACGCTAACGGCTGCCATGGCAGACAGCACAGCAGGCCTGCCGACTGCCGTTTATGGCCTTAAGTGTGCGCTTGTGTTTGAGTGTGTGTGTTCTGGGGTGCCTGTTGAGGCGTTTATTGCCTCGTAAGAGTGTGTGTTTAACAGGATTAGACCGGTATACTGTGCGTTGATATGTGGAGGAGCGGAGTTGGAACTATTTTGCGGTACTTGTACTATACTTGTGTATACTTTTATGTAGATAAATATTATACTTTACTCCACTGTATTTTTCTGATTGGTGTAGTTTGTAGTTTTTGTTTTTACAGATGAAGATCTTACATACAGGTGAAAACCTTGTGAGTCTAAGTAAAACAGCGTTTTTGGCATTGAGATTGGGCGTTTAGCCTGTAACCAGAGAAATATTGTATCTCTGCGATCTCTAATACAGTCAGGGATGACGGCGTGCAGGCATTCAACTTCTTCTTCGGAAATATGATCCAAAACGCTTTGGAAAAGGATTCGATGGGTCTGAATGTGGGATTCATGTGGGAGAATGCAATTCAATTGATTTGAAAGCATAAAATCATCATACCTGACAGTATAATAAAGACAGACAGCAACAACCAGTGGTGAAAGAAGTGTTCACATTCTCTGTTTAAAACTATTTAAAAGTGAGAGTAGAAACACCACAACGTAAAAATACTCTGTTACAAGTAAAAGCATTAAAATGTTAGTAAAATTACTGCTAAATGTACAGTACTTCAGTAGATGTACTTTCCACCACTCATGTTTATGTTGTAGCTGGTGGAGGTGAAGCTAAAATGAACAATCGAACCAACTGTGGGATAGAGAAATAAATGCAGTGGAGTAGAGAGAGTACAGATACATCCTCCACTGGCTACAACATCAACATATGAAATGCCCTTTAATGTTAAATGAATCAATAACTTTATTATTGTTTTTGATGAATCAGATGTGGTCCAGTCAGTGCAGTCCACCTCTGATATGATGACATTTCTTTGGTTGTATTTTACTGTAGTACTGATCAATCCTACACTGATTCTAGTCAAAACTTTCTTCACACAAATGTTTAGGATAATCTAAAAGCTTCTTCAGACACTCGTAAAAAGATTACAGGTATCGGTTGTTTTAAACTCCTTCATTAGTGTTAAAAGGACCAGTGTGCACCACTGACGCCTGCCCTGAGTGTGCCTGTGTTAGCAGGGTTTTTTTGGCAGTGTTTGTGTTGACTGTATTGAGTCTCATTTACCTCCTCCTGTGTTTCTGTGTTGCACTGTTCTGTCATCTGTCTCTGGGGTCGAGTGGACCTCCAGCAGCACAATAAAACCAAATTGGCTATTTGTTTTCTGGGGCTCTGGCTGAGCAGGGGGCCCTGACGCCAACTATCAGCCCATACAGAGCCATCAGTGCAGTCAGAGGGAGGCTAACACACACACACACACACACACACACACTCATAATGTTAATTTAGCCCCTGTAGTTTTATTCCAGCTCTATTGTCTGGCAGATTGAC
This sequence comes from Enoplosus armatus, assembly GCF_043641665.1. Classification (NCBI taxonomy): domain Eukaryota; kingdom Metazoa; phylum Chordata; class Actinopteri; order Centrarchiformes; family Enoplosidae; genus Enoplosus; species Enoplosus armatus. Next base: position 2,955,768 of record NC_092201.1, on the reverse strand, counting down.
TTGTTGACCTGTTGCATCAGGCTTGTGTACTGAGCAACAAACAGATCCTTATCTTTTATTTCAGGGGTTTGGTGAGAAAAGCAGAACCTGGGTCATTTCTGGCAACTGTGTGAATGGATGGGAATGAATTATTATTAGATTACATTTGCTGTTGAGCCCTGTGTGATGGTCGAAATAACACATATGTAGTCTCTATTTATAACCAAACTGCTAAACACATTTTCAAAGAAATAAAATGCATAAAAACAGATACACAGAAACAAGATAAAGAATAAAAGGGGAAAGATCTTAAAAGTAATTCAGATGTAAAACAAAATGATGCACAGTTTGTAGCTATAATCAGTGTGTTTTTATTTTATTTTGCAGCTGGCTTTAGTTGTTTCCCCTTGTGTTCTATTTATCTGCTATTTTTAGTTTTTTGGACTTTTTTTGCAATGATCTTAAATCCATGATATGTAAATCTAAGATACAACCGGACTTCATTCAGTCACTTTTGTCCCAAACGCGGACCAAAATCTGGATGGAGGCTCCGAAGTCAGGAAACCCTTCTGATTGGATGGCTGCCAAAGAATTCATTTTAATTTTAATTATGTAAAAGTATTTTCTACATTATGTTGGTCATTGACTTTTAACTGCGTTGAAGGATGTATTGATGGCAGCGGGTTACGTAATTTTAATTGTTCTGAAAATGTGGGTCTTCATAATTAATAATCAATGTTAACGAGGGGTTTGGGATCAGAGGGAGGGTGGAGAGACATACAGCAGACAGAGAAAGAGAGAGAGAGAGAGAGACTGAATAGAAGGTGGGACATGATCACCAGGTGTGATTGGTAAAAAGGCCCTTTTAGATGTCAATGGAGGCCAGGTGGACGGATCTGTAATGTCCACAAACACAGCGACACCCCGGGTGAGCCGAGCCGAGCCGGTCGGTCCGGTCGGCTCTTTAGGGGGGATGTGGAGGGCTGGTGGCCCCCAGCGGGACTAAACAAACTCAGTCAGAGCCTTAGCAATGCAAATGGATGTAAATGCCATAAACGTGTGTGTGTGTGTGTGTGTGTGTGTGTGTGCTAACCCCACGCTGAATGGACTGGGCCCCCAGGGGGCTAACGTACCCCTGTAATCAGCCGACCCCAGAGCAGTGTGTGTGTGTGTGTGTGTGTGTGTGTGTGTGTGTGTGTGTGTGTGCTCCTGCGTGCCTAATAAGTGAATTCCCCCCAAGGGCCATGAGTGTGCTTATCAAAGACATTCTTCTGTCTCATTCATCCATCTCTAAACTCTTTGAGTGAAATGACAAAGAATTAACAAGTATAAAGAATGAAAGAACTAAATGTAGTCTCACTACAGTCAGTATAGATCTCTTATCTGTCCATTGATCAGAACGATAACAGCCAACCTTTGACCACAGGAACTTTTACGGGAACCATGGAAACTTTTATAGGTGCTCAGATACTTTACCTGTATTTCAACAGCAGGAACCTGGTTCGAGTTCTGGTTCACGGATCATAGTCGCTGCCACTCAAAAGGTCCCTGCTGAGATGGGACTTTCTGATGGCCCAGGGACTATAATGCTCCAAACAGCGCTTACTAATCAAATGTATACCTTCAGACAGCGACCACACACTGGCTGCTGACGGTATCAGTATTAAATCTTTTTTTAAGTTAAGAAGCCAAATTCCTGACTATTCTGAAAAAAAAGAGCAAGATAAAGTGATGAATGGCGAGTGAGAGAAACTTTATTCCCCGATGTTTTAATACGGTTTCTTTTTTTTTAAGTTCAGTTTCTGGGTCTGTTCGGTCAAAAAAAAAAAAAAAAAGGCGCACAAGTCATTGTGGACTCAGAAGGAGCCGTTAAAAAGGGACACAATCAGGAAACAATGTGAGGAACAGCAGCAGGTCTCAGGATTAGACAAGAGGTCAAATGTTAATGTCTCCTTTTTGTTCTTTTAAGACTGAACACGTGGAGGAGGTGTGTGTGTGTGTGTGTAACTGGACAGGCTTGTTCTCTGGTGGGGGGGGGGGGACGCTCCATGCATACATACTTAAATATTCCACCTTAAATTGCTGAAGAATGTGAGCTATGTACATGTTTTAGTTGGCTAGAATGAGGACTTACTTACTTTTATTTTACTGCGTGACTTATTAACTTTTTATATATGTGCAAGTGTAAAATAAAAGTTGTGAAGAACACTTTTCAAAGCTAAACTAAAAGTGGGAACTTTGTGGGAATCAGATGAGGAAATACATTCAAGTTTTAATATGTAATTGGAATAATCCAGTAAAAGCAGCTGTTTCTGTTCTTTTTCTATTCTGCTCATTATCTCAGCCTGTCTATTCATCCGGTTAACATCTGATTTATATACGACAACACTGTTTAATTACTACTTCTTAATCAGTTCGGTATCTAATTGTCGGTGGTGAAGTGTAAGGCAGTGTTGCAATGGCCGCTAATGTGGAGGAGGATTAGGTAGAAGCATCATTTCTATGTTAAAAACAAAACAAAACAGAAGAGGTAATCAGTGACACTCCTCTAATTGTGCTTGGCAAGCTTCTACAATCTATGCCACAGCAGTGAGCTTCAAGTAAACGACATTTGCCGGCTGACGGCTTCTCTAATTACAGGTTTTCTGAGTCCTGCATGTTGTGACGCTTAACGTTGCCTGGCTGCTTTTAATACTTGGCTCTGCAGGGTTTTTTTTTGTTGGTCTTTTTTTATCCCGAAGCAAATTTCTCCCCTCTCAGAGGAAAAATGAGCAGGTTCCTCTCTGCCATCGTTTTAAAGACCTGCTTACATGCAGAAATTACCAGCATGTAATTGATAAGCAGGTGTGATATGTGGGCTTCCCCCCCGCCCTGCACACACTCGGCTGCTTTCTCAGATTCGCAGGCAAAGTTGGCACGGCGAGCAGAAATTCCAGTTTTCACTCTGTTATTATTTAGATGTCCTCTCTCCATGGTTTCCTTTGCACTTTATTTCATTTTATTCCTTCCTTTTACGTTTGTTCTCTTTATGCCTCAGCTTTGTTTTGCTTGTGACCCCTTAAAATGAAGCAACGTCTACTTACAAGTTATGGTCTTTGTGTGGAATGAATGAATTGCGAGCGGTTTAATCAAGGAGTGTTTTCATTTGAGGGATTTTTTTTTACAGTCCCGAAGATGTGGAACAGTTCCGTGTTTCACAAGAACAAAAGCAAAAATGATAGAAAAGTCAGAAAAAAGGCAAAGAAGTGACATTGCAATAAACATTATAGACTGTTGCCTGAAACAATTCATCGCAAAAGTGGATTTATTGTTAAATGAATCTTTATTTCACACAATCTATACAACCTCCTCAGTTTTGAATCTCTAGTATATTAAACATCAGTGTATAAGTTCTAATGTTGGCAATGTACCAGCTTTAAGGAATTATTCCACTAAATAATATATCATTAGTTTTCTTGCTTAGATTAGATGTTAGATGAGAAGCCAGTCAGCTGTGGCACAACCCCCTGCAGAAACACACCTTGCCATTTTTACATTTCAGTTTTTCTACGTAAACAAATAACGTGCTAATTCGCGACTTTTAGAGCTATTGGTTGGCAGATTTTGTTACACGTAGACAGAGCCAGGCTAGCTGTTTCCCTCTGTTTCCAGTCATTATGCTAAGCTAAGCTAAAGAGCTGCTGGTAATAGCTTCCTATTTGCCGTACATACATTAGAGCGTTAATGATCTTAGTGCTTTGCCATACGTTGACCCGTTTCCCTGAAGGTGTCTTTTCAAAAACAGTAGAACCAAACAGAAATGTTCTCACTGTGAAGAAGAGCAAAGTTTAGTTTTCGTGTCTGCTGAAACCTCTGTATCGCCAGTTTTGGGGATTTTCATGCTTTCAGATCAGTTGAAGGGGGAAATAAAATTGATGGAAGGACAGAAGAAAGTATGGGAGAGAAGAAAAGGAAAGCAAAGCGGGAAAGAAAGAAGTGAAGAGAGAAGGAAATAAGACGGGAGACGAGGATGAGAATTCAGAGAATATACAGTTTCTCTGGCGTCGGCCTGAGTGTTGTCCTATCCTGACCCCTAGCTTGTGTTAATCGCTCCTCTCCCTGGAAGCACCAGCCCAGATAATTACTCTGAGAAACCCAGATCAAATGCAAACTCTTCGAACAAACAAGCTTTCCCATGCACCCAAGCGGCAACACATTCCCCCCGGAGCTCCGGGCTCCCTCCCTTCACCCCGTCCGTCAGACCTCCGCGGAACAAACCGCGGCCTCAAACAAGTAGCCTAAGAGCTTCCAACTTCCTTCCTTTTACCCCCCCCCCCACCCATCTCTCAGTAATGAGCGTGATTATCAATCCAAACAATAGTTACAATAATTGCAGCATTAAAGGGTGGCCATCTCCCTGGCACTTCCTGTCTGGGGATGACTGACATGCAAGCGGCTTCCTGCTTCCTCTCCGAGTGAGTGGGAGTACAGGAAAGGGCGGGGCCTGCCATGACTAATCACTTCGGCCGCTAGGAGCTAATGGTCTAACAAGGTTTAGTAATGTACCATGACATAATGAGATAATGTCATTCTATAATTATATATCGTGAACGTTATAGAGGTTTGGTGGACTTGATATAGAGTAGGGCTGCAGAGCGACGCCTTATCACTTGGTATTGCTTTCAGGGAGTTCTTTGTTTATTCCTTCCAATTTTCCTTGATTGCAAATATAATATTTCAGGCGTGGAAGTGCACCATCTTTATCTCGTTTCATCAGCATCACAGTTTGATGATGGAAAATAATTTTAATAGATGCTTACGGAAAGTCCTCAGTGAGGAGTGGCAGTCAGCATAGTTTTACTTTGAAAAGACGACTCGGGTGTCTCCTGTAATGGCAGAGGCCGGACCAGTTTTGCTGTTTTTACACCGTCAACCCCCGTCTGTAAGCACCTGCACGCCCGCAAACCGGCTAAAGTTAACCTGTCTCATCATCGGCTATTATTACCCTGAGAACCAAAACAAAGGAGCCCATCGCCGTGTCGCACACAGAGGCTTTCTCACACTTTCTGACATGTTTACACTCCAAACAGAGCAGGGCAAGAGCTGCTGAGAAAGACTCTCGTCAGCAGCCTGCCCTCATCACTGAGCTGTCACACACACACACACACACACACACACACACACACATGCTAGCATGTTTTCCATCTTTTCATTCTCACCCCACTGAGGCTCAGGACAGATTATGTGTGAACACGGTGTCCATGTGGCAGCTCCGGCAGACCAAAATCCACGTCTGCAACTGTGTGTCTGTGTTGAGGTCAGCATGTCACACACCGGTCCGCACTGTGCACTACTGTCATGATGTCATGCCGAGGGTATGAGGACATTAATCACATTTTGTCTCTGTCACAGCGACGCAACTGGACCAGCATCAAGGAAGTGGTTTCATAGTGTGCTGCTTTTAAAAGAATGGAGAAGCAACTGCAGAAACTATAAACAAGAAACAACAAAACGAGGAAGGTATTTGTTCACGGATTCTTGTGTGTCTACTTTTGACTTTTAGTACACTTTAACAGTACCTATATCGTACACAGTACACAGTTTTATACTGGAGAACAGATGCTACTGTATTCTTTTCAGGAATATGCAATAATACTTCCAGAAATGCACTTTAAAATTAACTTTAAAGGCATTAATACACATAATATATTAATAATATATAAAATATAATAACACACTTGAGCACATACTCAAATATCCTACTTTTAGTGCTAATGGTCTGTAATTTCTGTTCTGGAGCTGTTTTTGTCTAAAGATTGGGGATTGGGCGCGGTGTACAGTAAAATGCGATCATCAGTGTAAAATCAGGGTGAAAATCAAATTCAATTTGGGTTTTTAAGATGTGAAAAAGGGGTTAAAAACTGTGAGCCTTAAGTATGGCTCAAGTTGAACATTTATGTATAGGTTTCCACTGAAAACCACATATCGTTAAATTTGGGGATTTTGAATTTTTCTGATAAATCTTCCTTCATGGTTTGAGAACATTCTTAACTTCTTAAGCTAAATAAACCTTTTAAAACCATTAGATGATGTAAATTATGCATCGTCACAAAGCTGAAAACGGACCTGTTACTTGTATTTCACAGGACGATAACGTATTTAAACTAAATGTAGAATACATAAATCACTTTGTGATGTACACGTTTTTGACTTCTGAATGTCCCCGTCTTTGTCACCACAGAGGCATATTTGTCTGTAGGGCCGCGGGACACCGTCTGTCTCCCTGCTCCTACATTCTTGCCTCTATCCAAACAACCTGTCTGCGTTCTGGCTCCTCAGTGGAGTGTTCAGAGTATCGCATCACATCTGATTACTGACTAATCTTGTTGTTCTTGGTCGGGGTTTCCTCATACGATCTGGATGGAGATAGCGTGAGAGTTGATACGGCATCATGCTACTGTAACACTAGTCAGCCATTTACCCAGCTACAGTATGTCATACAGTAGGACCGACTCTGCCCTCCATAACCTGCACTCCTCCCTCTGCCCCCCCTCCCTTTTCTGTCCTCATTACCTGTCCTCCTCATGGTTCATTAGCAATGCATTGAACAGCCGTTGAGCAAGATGTGTCACTCCTATGTCATCACCGCCGGGTGACAAATAACTGGAGAAACAATGCTCTGTGCGAACAAAAGTCAATATTTAACACAAAGGCATTTCTCTGGAAGTTGTCATACAGGAAGAAACTCAAATTAGAGTTGATTATATTATCTTTCCGTGTTTTTTCCCCAGAATCTGCAGCTATTTGCACTCCGCTCAGCGAGACTGACAGGTACACAGTGACACATGCCAAAATACGCAGTGCGGTTGGCGCTGGTGTTGGAGGAGCCTTGTTTGATCACCTAATCCTGTAATTAGTTGGTTGTGATAGTTGTCTGGGGATGCTTGATTGCAATCACAATAGTGGACCTGCAGTGCTGTCGCCACATAGCAATGTGGTGAAGCAAGCGAGGGCCGCTCTGTTAGCTTTGCTTCCCTGCCATGTGAAGAGGTAGCCGGGCGTGGGGTGCCTGTTCTGCGCTGCCTTTCCCCCTTCATGGGAGCAGTTAAATATATCAAAGAGACACTTTAGAGTGATGGTGGTGTGTGTGTGTGTGTGTGTGTGTATTCACACCTGCCAAGCATTGGTTGACCACTGCTTCCTCGTGTGCTACTGACAGCACATGTGTGGATTCTGTGTGGATTCTGTATCACTGTTTGGAGCGAGCTGCAGCTGAGTGCATTTTTCACCCTGACTTGAGTGAGAAACTGACTTTTTTTTGGGTGTCACGAACCTTTAAAAGGCCGCCTGGTGACACTCGGCAACAATAAACTCGAGCAAAAATGTGTGAAATGGAATATTTTCTCGTCTCGTGTGGCACATCTGTTTGTGGAGCGTGGGTTGTCGGCAAAGTGGAGCAGTTTGTGTGAATATACTGTATGTGGAAGTGTGTGTGTGTGTGTGTGTGGGTTAGGAGTAGGAGTTTGTAAATATGCGTAGGTGAGAATATCAACCTCCCAACCACACCTATTTTTAGAGCTATGTCAGCTTAAACCGAAAAATGACTTGCCTCGCAAAAAGAGAAAAAAAAAAAGGAGTGAATATGCCACTTCCAGTGGTACGATCTGCCAGGCTGCACACAATCTTACCATAAAAAACAAACAGCCCACAACAACATTACCCCTATATAGATATGGAGCAGGAAAGGCATGAATACATTATTAAAAGGGATGTGGTTTATTGTCTAGCGGAGAGAAAATAGAGCAATAACATCCTAAATGATCTGGCACATCCCAAAGAGCTGCAGGTTGAGACTCACACGGAGGTTAATGTGTTGGAAGATGAAGCTTCTTCTGTTACAGGTAGTTATTATGCCACAATTTCCCAACATTTTCTCCCTCCCCCGGTTGCCGATTTCTACCTCATAACCTTCACCCACTCCTACCCTTCATGTCTTCTTCTCAGCACAGTAGCAGAGACGGTGAGCCACTTCAAGGGGTGTGAAAGCTGCTTTCAAAAAACGCTGCCTCCCTTCAACCTCTCCACCGCCCCCCAAGTGTCAAACCAGACCTCTCTCTCCCTCTCTCTCTCTCTCTCTCTCTCTCTCTCATTCCTTCACAGGAAGTTGTGGTTGAGATGTCATCGTCGTCAAAACTACTACAAGCTAATCGTGTTTTTCTCAAACCTGCGCTGAGCAGATCAGTTCATGCAGGGGAGAGACTGAAAAGAGCAAAGGCCAGCTGCTGATTTTAAATACTACATTTACATTACATCTTCATATCTTCTATCTTTTAACATACATTTTGTATTGCTAATATTTGTCATTTTTAATATTGTTTTTGCCATCTGTGTATTCTTGTGATTTAAGTTCCTGCAGCATAAGAACAGTTAAAGGAATAGTTTAACTATATGCATATTCACTTTTCTTGCTGAGAGTTAGATGAGAAGATTGACACCACTCTCATGTCTATGCATTAAATACGAAGACAGAGCCAGGGAGATGGTTAGCTTAGCTTAGCACAAAGACTGGAAATGGGGGGAAACAGCTAGCCTGGCTCTGTCCAAAAGTATCAACATCCACCTAATAGCACTAGCTAAAACTGACTAATTAGCATGTTACATCTCATTTGAGAAATCTGTACAAAACGTCAACTTGTGGGGGGGGGGGGGGGGGGGGGGGTATTTGCAGGACTATCTAACCGCCTGCTGCAGCTTTATAAGTGTACAGGTAGGAGAGTGGCAGCGACGTTGTCATCTAACTCACATCTAGCGATTCCAAAAGGTTCAATCACAAAAGAGGAGATTTGGATAAAAAGAAGCAGATGTGATGAATAGTGTCACAAAGATACCCCTAACGAACTGACATGCTGAGGACAAAAAAGACATTTCCAAACATTTCCAGCATTAATATGGTTCATGTGGCAGAGCTCACACAAGCTGACTGCTGAATCTTCAATGTGGGGGAGAGAAAGAGAGATGCAGGCGGGGAGGCAGAAGAGGTGAGCTTCAGAGAAATTAAACTAATATCACTCTCCGCCTGTAGTGGCTGATATTTCATTTACCAGCGGGGACTGAGGTGCTGCGACCCCCCCCACCTCCCATCCAGCCCAACACCACCACCACCACCTCAACCGCTATATCTGTCAGTGGCTGGCCCCGACGCTCCCCTGCAGGTGATAACAGATTAAACCTATTCCATTTCATGCCTCAGGCTCCCAAATACAATCCATGTGGGGCTCCTCCAGGCCCTGCGGCTCCCCTGTGCCCCCCCTTCGGGCCCCCCGCCCTGGGTAGAAAGCTGGCAGCGGCTGCCCCAGTCCACTGGGCTAAGCCGCCGAGATGGAGGCCTGCAAGATTACAGGCCATCTGAGGAAATTACTGTGTGTGTGCATGTGTGTGTCCTAGAATGTGTATGTGACAGTTTGTGTATGTGTGTATAATAGGGTTATGTCAGCTTAGATGGTCCATGTGCTGTATTTAACACCGTATTGCCTTCTCTTTTTCACTTATTAAAGTTTAGAAAGTATCTCAGAAGCATAATTGCGACTGAGTACACATGCTGATTGTGAAGCACTTTGCCTCTCACCTCGAGGTTCCAGCCACAGTAAATGAATCAATCCCGTTCTGCTGTGTCAATGTCTTATTTCTTGGAGTCAGGAAATGTCCACAGGATGCCGCCGAGGTGCTTCCACGGCTGCATTCTTGCACTCCAACCAGGAACGGTGTCAGAGGAGGAAATGAGAGAAATCGAACCCACAGAGCTTCCTCAACAGTGGGCTTCCTGGACTCAGGAAATGGAACGGCCCCCCGGTGTTTAAAGGTAGCCCTAAGTGACCAGACCTCTCTGCTTCCCTGAGGCCTCTTTGGCCTCCAAGCACACTTGGACTGACATCAAAGTGTCACGCTTTTAAGAGAAAACACATTACAACAACAACAAAAAAGCTGAATTCAAGCTGATGCCGTTCGTCTCTTTCGAATGTTCTTTCTTTGCAAACGCTCCAAGGCTCCGCAGGCAGTTCTATCTGCACCCCCATCTATCCTGGTCAAGTTGTGGATGTAATTTGTCATGAAGTAGGTGTTGATGGCGGCGACAGATAAGTAACGAAACAGCTCACCCGCTGCCGAGCCATCACTCACATTAATTAGAGAGGCGGAAGCGAGCGCACATGTTTTAATCGTGGAAAATCTGACAGGGACTTGGTGTAAATGACTCACTCACTTTCCATTTCAAAGTGTCATATCTTTCTGGATACTGCTTTATGACTAAAGTGCAGTGTCTGGTCGGTGTTCAAAGCTGTGGCTGGCACTATTAGTACCATTACACAGCATTCATGGGCCTCAGAGGATGAATCCTACTGATTTGATCCCCAAGAGGTGAACATTTTGCAAATTCTTAATTTGGCCAATCCTTTGATTTATGGCCAAATCACATTCCCATCAGCCTCAGCTGTACAGCTGTTGTGCTTAGTGCAAATTAGCAAATGTTAGCATGCTAACACGCTAAGCTAAGATGGTTAGCAGGTAAACATTGTACCTGATGCCAACATTGTCACTGTGAGCATGTGAGCATGCTGGTGTTTAGGTTGATTTTGTTGTTAATATTTCTCTACACTTGTGTGTCATTTCCAAACTTTTTATGCATTAAATGTGAATTTATTTTCAGTACTTTTTAGACTTTCCAAACCTGTGCAAGAGCCTGCATGCTGTTATTAGCTCTTGGAAACTTTCTTCTCACTGGCTTAGCAGAAATTTGACATCGTATTTTGTTTCAGATGTCAAACCAAACTCTCCGTCTGCGCTTCTTTAAAGTTCTGTGGGTCATGAAGCTGAAACTTGCAGAGCCCCCGTCATAACAGAATCCTGCTGTGCTGAACTACTTTTTGCCTTTGTGAAACCGAGGCATTTCCCTCCCCTGTCCTTGTTCTCCTCACCCGCCTCCCCACTCTCCCTTTTCCTTCAAAGATATGCCATGTAAGAGTTACACAATACTAGGCTTGACTAAACCTGCTCTGTGCTTCTCAACAGCCAAATAGCAATTCCTCCAATGACCTCTTAAGCGCAGAAGATTACCTTATGAAATGAGAAACGGCGATTATGGCTATATTTACAACTTACTTAGCTCTTACTAGAATCAGCATCCCAAAAGAGAATTATGAAAAATATAGATTTATTGCCTTCTTAGGTAGCCAAGGCAGGATCATCTGTGATTATACCTTATATTCCTATTTTCAGACTGGGACATCGAAGAAAATGTGCTTTTTCTTTTGGAAGGAAGAAAAAGTTCAGCTGTAGTTTAGGGCCAAATTTACTTGCAATGTCCCACCAGGAAGTATCTCAATTTCTGTGTGTGCATATGGAGTTAAAAAGCAATGAGGAGAGCGAAGAAGTGAGCTCTCCACAGCTTAGTAAAAGTCTTCAGACACAGAAGCAAGAAGCAAACACTCCTATTTCTGAGAGGCTGGGCATTGATGTGGGATTGTGATGTGTAACTGCATAGCTGATGCATAACAGAGCGTAGAGGAAAATAGCAAAACGGAGTGAAGATTGAGGAAGAAATCAAGAAATAGAGATGTGTGTATTTATACTGTATCTCGGCTCTGCACATTGGAGTGTGTTTGTGAGTGTGATTTCTCTCATGTATCGCTCGCACTAAGAAGAGCTGGCTGATGATAAACAGGATTAGCGGATTATTAGAGGGGGCTGAGGTGTGTGTACGAGTGTGTGTAACGCGAGAGTGTGACAGACGTGTGTGTGTTTATGTGTCTGTGTGCGTTTGTAGCCGCTGTTTGCTTATTTTTCTCCTATTCCCTGGTCACACCCACACTCAACTTCTCTCAGTATCAATGCATTTGACAGTCCTCAAAATAGCCGTCCAATCAATGCTTGACCTGTTTCTGCATCAATCCCACACATCTAGTCATGCTCCTTTTAGCCTGTACGTTTCACATTATAGTATCTGTGTCAACCACCTCAGTGCTGCAGGGGAGGAATCCCGCTGCCGATGCACTGAAAGCGCCATGAAAGAGAAAATGAAGTCATTAGCCAGACCTCCCCTCCTGCTCTCCTTTACTTTTATACCTCACAAAGTCACCGCCGATCTGTCGGCGGCGGAGGGACCACGGCCGGAATTTGCATGAAGTTAACAGAAAGGGGAAAGAAGAAAGAGACAGGATCTATTCATTACCAGGTAATGGAGAGTGATGAAAGGCGAAAGTGTGAAATAGCAGATAGAGATTTGACCGTGCATATTTAAAAGGAAGAAAGAGAAGGCCAGAGGGAGCCACGCGGCTATCAAAGCCAGTCTGATAGGTGGCCCCGTAATCAAAACGCTATCTGTTAACTAAAATTGGTCCGACCCTGCGCGGTTGCCTGTTGGAGACTCTTGACAGGTGGGGGGGGGGGGGGGGGGGGATATGGGCGGGGATTGTGAATGAGTAACACATACCCACAACTTTCAAGAACCATTGTTAAAGCACTTGTGAACAAGACGACTGTGTCAGGCCCCTTGAGGCTGCAATGTTCATACATATCGTGTTCCAATTAATGCGTCAACGTTCCAGTGTTTTCTGTATTACGCTAAGAAAAGCAGAATTCTTCAAGGCCAAAAACAACATTTCAAGATTGGTGTGATTTTTCTGGCCAACTCCATTTTCTTCTTGTAATAAAGCAGAAATATTAACGGGAACAATATCGTGGACTCAGCAGCAGCAGGGAAAGATAAATGTGCTCTCCGTCATCATTACTGTCATTGGTCTCATTGGTTTCAAACCTGAAAAACACAGCAGCACTTTCTCCAGTGTCTAAAATCAGTTTCTGAATTAATATGAGGTGAGAAACAGGTCAAGCAGTTCCTCAATAATGCTTCATTTTTATCTACAACAACTAATTTTAATACTTATGAATCAGCGTTTGGAGCTTGGGGGAGACAACAAGTCGGGGGCTGATTTAATTTCTGAAAACTAGGATTTAACATGAAACAGCACTTTACGACACAAAAGGGAGCAAAAGTTTCTAATCTTAGAAGTTTCTATCAGGTTTTCAGACGCTGGGAGCCATTCCAACATGTTTATTCTCTGCAGCGAGGGGTCAGGAGCACAACGTCTCACCTCAGAGTGCTCTTTGTGACAGGAAGCTTTATGGGAAATGTGGTTTTAAATTTTGAGGAACACAAGCATTTTAACATCAGTGGTGGGAGACGGAAGCTTTCACTTCGTGGACGTTAATCAGTCAAGATCATTAATGTGTCAATGATGAAACATGACTGAAGGTAAAACTGTGAGAAGCCAGAAGCTGCAGCTACCAGAAGCAGCAGCACTATGAAGGCAACTCAGCCACCTCCTGGGATTGTAGGTAAAATAGAGACTGTGCACAAATATTGACAGTCCGCTGAGCTTAGGCACACATGTACAAGAACGCACACACACACACACACACACACACACACACACACACTCCTACATGGGAAACCAGACTTTCAGTTGGTGGTCTTTCCTGTCTGTGCAGCACAGGTGTGTGTGGTGTGTGCGTGTTTGACTCCCTCTCTGTCTTTAAGGTAACGCTTAATTAGACCACAAACTGACAACTGTGTGTGTTCCTGAGGGGTGTGTGTGTGTGTGTTCATGCGGGGTGTGTGTGTGTGTGTGTGTGTGTGTTTTCAGAGGCTATATTTCCACTTTAATTCTCATTCCTTAGCATTGCTGTTGAATGCAAGCGTGTAAATCTTTCAAAAAGTCACAACAACATGCGACCAGAGTACAATCGCACATTTCCAAGACGCATATCTACACTCTGTGGGCCTCCCAGCCGCGCAAACGCACAAACACCCGCAGTCACTCTCGCCTCTTACAGAGCATCCTGTTCACAAACACCTCGAGAGCAAGTTATTTTGTGCTTCTCGGGCTCACTTGTACAAAGGAAGAATTAGGGAACTTATTTGTGTTGTAGCGTGCACTCACTTCTACAAAGGGGGAATTAGGAAGTTATTTGTGTAGCTCATGTTCACTTTTTAAGAGAGCAAGCCATCAGTGGAGCTGTTTATCTGTGCCTGTACAAAGCCAGGATTAGGGCCCTGTCTTTGAGGCCCGCTCCGTAATCCCTTTATGGATGTCACCTGTCATCTCTCTCTAATCACCCTCCAACTTTCTCTTTCCCCCCGTACCTCCACCTCCCCGCCCCCCCCCCCTTCTGTCTCCCTTCCGTCGGTCCCCCCCGCTATCTGCTCATCGCAACTGCCTTTCGCTTGTTTCCCTGGGATGGAGATGAAGAAAGGGAGGCAAAAGCGGGGAGAGTTCAAGAGTGAAGGATGGGCGAGAGACGGGGGGGGGGGTTTAGGGAAATCGGAGTTCATAGGAAGAAGGGAAGTGTGGCGGAGAGCACACACACGGAAAAACACACACCCTGGCATCCAGCCTAATACCACCCGGAGGCCATGAATCTAGCTTCCCTCCACAACTCCATCTTATTCTCTCCACCTCTCCCCACCTTTTTCATCGCTTCCTCTATCTCCACACCAATTTTTACCCCCCCCCCCCCCACCTTCTCTCCATTACTCTCATACCTTTTTACCTTTGTTGCTCTCACTCATGTCCTGCCAAGCTCCCTGCAGCTTTTCACGAGTCGCTCACAGCTCGCAGGCCTTTAAAGCCTGGTGTGTATGTCCATCCAACCGTCCATCCATCCATCCTGTCCTATCTATCCATCCATCTCTACTCATCTCCTCTCAGCTTGCATGTTTAATGTGATGTATTTATCCTGCGTGTAATGTAAGCCGCAGCTGGCCATTAGTCAATTATGAAATTTAATCGTAACAATTATGAGAATCCATAACGATTAACGCAGCATTTCCTCTTTCATTTACCCCTGATGATTTTGCAGTGGGGCCATGGATCCTAACTTCCTTATCTCCCTTTCTCCCTCTCTCTGCCCCCCCCCCCCAATCCCCCCTCAAGCCTTTTCTTTCTCAAGTCATAAGGCAAACTTTTCATCATTCTCTCCAAAAGAACCTGCCCAGACAGGCCTCGGCCCACTTCTTTAAGCCAACTAACCGAAACTGTGAATGAAAGTGCGGTTTAAAGAAGCAAGAAGAAAAAAAAAAATAAGTATATCTCATTAGGCCTTGTCTGGCCTCCATCACATTAAGCCTTCTCCCTTTCTTTCTGTTTCTGGGCAGTAGAGCGGTGCAGTAGCGTGTGCGGGGCCAGGGACTGAGGAATCTGATAGGGATAAACCAATTTGCCGTCCACACAAACATCCCAGCAGGCTTACGCCCCCGCCCCGGCTCCCATTGCTCATTTAAGATGGCGGTCGGAGAGGCCAGCAATTAAGTTTTAATTAGGTGGGGTAATTATTGCCGGGCAGGAAGTATCAGACGCCAGGCTGATTGTTCTCTGGCCCGAGGAGGAGGGGATGCGAGCTAATGGGGGGGAGGGGGTTGCGGAGGCGAGGAGTGGGAGACCTTTACACCCACAACCCCCCCCCCTCCCACCCACCCCCATTCACACTGTCCATGACCTTCAGTGCTGACTGTGTGTGAAAGTTTCAGTCGCAGCACCTGTCTCGCGTACTACGTCACTTCAAATCTACTGAATATAGAACGTACCTCAACATAAAGGTGGCATTTGAATTAAAATCTTTCAATGGAGACACAGTAAAGCTTTTCATCGGTCGAAGGGCTCAAATAACTTGAAATGAAAGGATGATTCTGGTTTCGTTACAGTTTGGGTCTTATTTTCATAGTGTTGGCCATCGTTTCGGTCAGTTATGATAACACTGTGCTCGACACGGTGATAAAGCTACATCATTGTGTAACGGAGCAAGAAACACAATTCATCACATAATCAGACAACAACTTAACCCTCAGGTTAGAGAAATTAAACCATTTGATTTGGAGGTAAAACCAAGAGTGAGTGCACCCAAAATGTGGGTATCAATCCCCTAAATTAAAGTACAATTCTTCAGAAGCTCTCTGAGTAGCTGATTCAGAATGTCCAGTTTTTTGTTTTCAAGTCATTTCGGCTCATATTGAACCACTAAACTCACTAAAAATCCCCCTTTTTGTCGTAAAGTAACTAGACTTCGAATCTTGTATCCATTATAAATGAATTAAAAAGCCCAGACGGCAGAAGTTTCTATTGAACTAATTCTACTCAAAACAACTGTGGTGCACCTTGTGGCGGATGAACTTCACTGTGATTAAACTTGACTTGAATCATCACAGTGACAAAATGTGTCATGGTGACTGATCATCACCCTGTGCATATACAGTTTATACCGATCCATGCCATCAGCAACAAAGACAATCTCTTCATGTGGAGCCCTGAGCAGATGGAGATGTGTTGCCAGTAGAAATACAATCTTTTAGGGTTTATAACACAACAACAGTATACAGACTGTAGCTATGTAACGTAAGGCCTACGCTGGCTTTCGGCACGTGTTGACTTATGATAGCAGAGAGCGATGACACATGTTTGTTTGATTGTTTCCACGGGAGTAACACTTACCAGATTGACACTAAAGATATGTGTCTAATGCTGCATGAATGTTTTACACAAAATACACCGTAACATGGCAATCCTGCAAACAAACAAAAGCAAATAAATACCTCTCCGTGCATATGTGCATTATGTGTGTATGAGCACACATAATGCACAGAAAAAAAACAAAAAAAAAAACACTCATAGACCCTATTAGTAAGCATCATCCATTGGGGAGAGGGGGATTCACCCACAAAACCCCTGACACCCCCTTACCATCTCTTATCAGCAGACACCACCAACCTCCCAACACACACACACACACACACACACACACACAAACAGACCATCAATGATGTCACGAGGCTAATCTCGTCGCGCCTCGGAACCCAATTAAAAAACAGAGATGTGTGGCTGCCAACATCAGGAATCTAATCACATTCCAGGAAAAGGCGCGTAATTTCCCTGGCTTTCTGCTGGGGTCGAGATAGAGATTGAGAGTACAGGCAGCAGGGATGGGCGCAGCTCATCACACTCGGGCCCCAGAGGTAGGCCTGAAGGGTGCTGGGGTTGGGCTGCGGTGTATCTACATGTGTGTAAGTGTGTGTGTGTGTGTGTGGCAGTATGGGAGGGTAGGGAAGAAATGAAGCAGTTATAGGCTCAGAAACGTTGCCAGGGTACAAAAAAAAAAGACAGAATAAACAACAACGAAGCATTAATCCAGCTCACCACCCCACCCACAGGCACAACAATAGCTACAGAAACAGAGACAATGAGTCTATAGGGACTGCCATGCCATGTTATAGTGGTAAGTGGTATTAATATAGGAGCAGATATGCATGTGTGTGCAGCTTCTAAACAGACCATATTAAGACACTCACACAACTGGAAACCCAGCTGGATTTGGAGGATGCGTTTAATGACCATTTGGATTTGTGAAACTCCCATTTAAAGCTACAGTCAAAAGAAACCAAAACACACACACTTGGAACCTGCAAATGCTACTAAAAATTGCTTGTGGTTCTCGAGGGGCTAAGGAAATGACCCTGCTGATGTCACGGTGATGTCATCAGGGCGATCTCAGCTTGGAGTTGGAGATTACAAATTTGTAACGGGCTGCTAATGAATTCTGATTTTGTTTACAGTTTGTTGACATTATTAATGTTACTGAACACAGGAGTTAAATCAGTTATGAAACACTGGAAAATGCTGATTTGTCATCTATAGCTCATATATATATATGTGAATATAGTCATTTCTTTTACAAATATCACTGATTAGGCGTTTGATGACATCAAGCATCCTGCCAGGCAGACAAAACAAACTTCACACAATTTAAGACGCATGTAAAACTTTTTTAAGATGAAGGTAATAGTCCTGACTGCTTTTAGCCCACGCTAGCACAGGCTTAATCCAGTCCTGAAACTTTACCATGATGACCAGGTTACGCCTTATTGACCCGAGTCATGCAGAAGTTTCTCAACTTCAGGGAGAAGCATGCTGTTGAGGGCTGCTTAAATTGGTGGTTGCTCTGCAGCTCAGGTGGGGGGGGGTTGAGAGGTTTCTGGTGGTTGTGGGGGGTGTCGGCGGTAAAGGTGGTCAGTTCATGACCTGGTCAGGAATGCAGTCACCCTTTGGAGGAGAGCTACAGGGACTTTACACCAGGGGGAAACTCTATACCTCAAGTAGAAAGCCCTGTCAATCACCTCCGGGCCCTTGCAGGGGAGGCCCGTCGCTCCGGCTCGACATGCGCTCCTCCAGACGCACCAGCGCAGACCAAATGGAGTCAGTCAGAAACACTCCTTCTCTTGCTTCTGACTTTCCGTCTTCAGAAACGTACAGCACATTGGTCTCTCTCCGTCTCCGTATGTCGGGGGTGGGTGAGGAGTTTCTCCGTCTTGTTGAGATGGGAGCAAACACAGTTGACAGCTTCCTTCCTCGCAGTAAACATTGCAGCGCCACTTAGACATGGGTCAGGGACAAGAACACCCCTCCACCTCCCGCCTACTGCCTTACTCACCCACCATCTCTCCGACGTGTAACCCACCCTCCTCCTCCGACCCTCCAAAGTTTAGGATGGTAACAGCCGTTCGTCATGCGGCCAGACATGTGACCCGATGGTCTGCATTACCTTTCATCTCCTCACAAACACAGCCTGAGTATCTCCCCATTCTCCTGCACTGCCCCACCTCCCCTTCATACACAAATATACACAAACACACACAGTGCACTTTACCCCTCTCAGCTCTTAGTGGACACTAAAGGGTCTTTTAGAAGATGAGACAACACTGTGTCAACAGCTTGTCGCTCAGGAAGCTGAAAGATGGACATGCCTATCGGTTTCACGGACTCCAGGCGACATTTGGATCCAGTGATTACATCATTTCTTCAGGTGTGTAGATTGTAGGTGTTAAAATCACTGCAACAGGCTTGTTGAAGTAGTCTTCTCCGTCCTGAAGACACATTAAAGATGAAAGAGGCATCCACTTTCTTTAAGTGACACACACACACACAAGGTTTTGACTTTAAAGCATAAACATTTCTTCTCAAATAACTTGTATATATATTGTAAAAGTTACCACTTTACCACTAATATTTCAGGAGCAGCACTCATCAGAGGCACACACACATTTTGATAAAGTCTTCAAAATAAATGTTTGCAGTGGCACCAAGACCATGAAACTATGTTTGGATGGCGGGTTTGACAGTGGATGATCTGGCACAGGGTGCAAACAGCCTTAAGTGTCAGCTTTTAATTCTTTACATCCTCATCAAAATGTTGTTCATGTGTTCACAGAAGTTGCGAAGACGTGAATGTGGTGATCACGGAAGTCTAAAGAGCTGAAAAGCACCGGGCAGCAGATGAATGCGTGTAGCTGATAACTTGATGATGATTTTTAAGAGTAATGGTTCTATGGTGCGTCTAAACTTCTTAAAGCATTTAACCAACAAGCCGTCTGCCAGAACTCAGTGTTCTCCTGTTAATTGTTTAATCCATCATAATTGTCAGCAGGATGAATGGGAAACTGTCCACTGGAAATATTGCCTGAAGATTCTGGAGCTTTTAGGGGTTTAAGTGAGCGAACAGAAGACGAAGAGGCCCGATTATGAGCCCATGTGGATAAAATTCAAGTCAATTCATTATTAGTCGGTTCTTGTTCCTCCACTTAGAGGTCTGGAACGACCTGGTTTTGCCTCTGAAACATATAACTGCACATCGTTCTAATTCAAACCCGCCGATTAGATAAATCTCTGACATTTCGGTGGAATCTCGCACACATGAAATGATTTGGACGGCGACTGGTTCGCTCTGTACTGATTCAGGGGAATTAATTGCTACGCTTTCATCTTCGTTTTTTCAGAACAATGCTCATTTATTTATGCTGAATATTATGCCTGGCATGTCAATTAATTATCAGTAAATTTGTTGGTAAGATTCAGCTTGTGTGTGTGTGTGAATAATTGAGTGTGTATGTGTGTGTGTGTGTGTGTAATTGAGTGACGTCGCCTCCGTGGGGAGCTGGGGATTGGACTGCCAATTCTAGATGCAGTTTTCACGTCCTAATTGAAGTTGGTCTTTTGAAGTAATTAAGATAAGGGTGTGGAGACAAAATAATTGGTATTATGCGACAGTAATTAAGCCATGCTGTTTTTTTTTTCTGCCTTAATTCAACAGCGTCGGCTTTTCTTCACAAACAATGTGGCCGTCTGCAGCTGTTGTGTTGACTCGGCACTTTGCTTTCATCTCCGTTTGTGTTTTTAACTGTGGCCCTCAGATCACCTTACTGACTACAGGAGCGCACACACACACACACACACACACACACACACACACACATCCAATAACACACTCACCTTAATACAATCCACATTACAATACTGCAATACAGCAATATATATATATATATATCGAAGGAAAACTTTCACAAAATTGTTTTCTATAGAATAATAAATATACACACACACACACACACACACACTCCCACACACACACACACACACTCTCACACACACACACACACACACACACACACTGCCTGTGGCCTCTCACGACCAGGTTAGAAAAGCAAAGCTGCTGTAATTGTGTTTAATAAAACAAATTACACCACTACCAAAACCCCACTGTGAAGTCTGAGCCATCTATGTAGTTTATACTAAGTGTGTGTGTGTGTGTGTGTGTGTGTGTGTGATTTATGTATGTTGAATTCTCCCTGGGTAGCAAACAGTGTCGCTGCAAACTGAACAGCTCAGAAAATGCCACTTTAAGCAAACGGTAACCCCTCTTAACCCACTGACAATATGTAATTTCACATTGTTCACTAGAAACTGGATACAGTTTCCTTTCACACACACACACACACACACACACACACACACACTCCCAAACGAGCAGTGTTTTAGCCTCCCTGATACTGAGCGTGTCCGCAGAAAACCTACTTTAACACATCAGCCAATTTCTGAAGAGACTAATCTCACAAGGTGTGTTTCTCACGTATTCACATACTATAATTCAGGAGACATCTCACACACACACACACACACACACAGCTGAGAAAACACACAAGTGTCTACATGCACACACACTTTCATTTGGGGCTGCAGGATTATAAAGAATTCAGAGGCAGGCATGAACAAAAGGAAACGCTTTATATGGTGGACACGTGTGTGTGGTGTGAGCATGTGTGTGTGTGTGTGTGTGTGTGTGTGTGTGTGTGCGGTTGATTTTAGTGTTGGCACAACGTCAGCCAGCCAGCTTAATCCTGCCCCCCCCCACCCCCTTCCCAAGCTTGGCCACAACTAAAACAGGTAATACACACTGTCTCCTGCTGAGCACACACTGCAACCAAAACCAAACGGTGCATATACGTGTGTGTGTGTGTGTGTGTGTGCTCACAGCTATTTCGGAGAGGGATGCTATAGCTAAATAAGAGGGAACGTCTTACAACAATGCAGGTGCCACCAACAGTCTTGGGTGCTGTCCAATCTGGTAACAGTGTGCTTGTCATCTGTGTGTGTGTGTGTGTGTGTGTGTGTGTGTGTTACTATGTGTGACATGACCTAGCTGTGGTTACAAGCAGGAGTTGTCAGCGGAGTTAATAAAGGCCTCTGGAGCAGTGTCTTCCTCTGGTGGTTTGACCCCCCCCCCCCATCCCCTCTCAGCTCTGCTTCCATATTCTGTATATCTGCGTGTTCACATGTGTTTGAGTGTGTGTGTGTGTGTGTGTGTGTGTGTGTGTGCATCAACACCTGATCACCAGTTTGGAGCTGTAGAGAGTTTCTCTTTCTCAGTTTCTGATTTTCTCCCCTCACATCTCTCTGTACAGTTTATTATCAAGTCTATTACTGATTATTGAGGCCTGATTAGAGCAGAATCGTGCTGCTTACTGGAAGTAAATCTATGTTGTAATGAAACGTTGGTTTTAATTCGTTGAAATGTCATATGGTTTTTTTCATATGAGAGATCATTTGTAAAAATGCTGGAAAAGATAAATAAAATGATATGCTCTACGTCACCGACCATCTCCACAGTTTGTAATCTCTGAGGGTTAATGTGGTGCTTCTTTTCCACTGTGTGTGTGTTTTCTTCCTCCATTTTAGGCGAGGATCATAAACATCGAAACCTGATTGAATAATATTGGACTAATACGATATGAGGTGAAGCAGGAGGGGATTCTTTGTGCTTTGTTGTTGAGGTTTCTGTCTCGTTCCACAGTTTCATCATGTTTCGGACATCCTGCCTGGACTGGCCCTGCCATTCATAAATACATACACAACTAAGTTTGTATGTAAACTCCTCAACACGACCTATGAACATAATAAATACACGTTTGTACACATTTCCTTCTTGTTTTTCTTGATCTGCCTTTGCGTGCAGGTCTTCCTCCGTTGTTTTTTTAAAATCTGAAATGTCTGTTTAGGTTGTCAGTGTGTCACACATGCGTTTTTACATGTCACACACCGCAGACAATGACATTAAACTAACGAGACACACACAGGACGTTCCAACTCATCGGGCTTGGCTGTTTATTGTCAATACATCAAAGCTTCCATGACGACAGTAGTGCTTTTGGGATTTTACGTGATGGTTTTATAGGTCTCTCCTCTGTTGAGTGGGGTTGCCTGCACACACACACACACACACACACACACACACACACACACACACACACACACTTATAAACAAAAAATGCAGACATTACGCACACATACACACCATAAAAGTGTCAGTTTACCTGACGCTACACATCCTATCAGTTAGCGTATCTTTCTCCCGGCCTGTTTTTCTCCCTCCAGGCTCTGGTTGGGCGACCAAATTACCGCACTGAAACGCTTGTGGGTGCCGCTAATGAGCACAGATTACCTCCCTAAACCTCAAGTAGCTGCCTGCCTCCATCCCATTTCCAACTCTGACTCATCTAGACAGGTAGCAACGCAGCAAAAAATGCAGCTCCGCCCACCCCCGGGAGCCCTCCACCAATCAGCGCAGACCAAACAAATCAGCGTATTGAGTAATTGTAATAAGAGCCACAGAACCCTGGAGTGATCAATCACTGTGACTCAAGCTAGTAAATCTTATTATGACACTACAGTAGTTTAAAAGCTTCATTAGTGGATCACATAACTATAAAACGACAAAGAGTTTTAAAAGGTAAATATATAAATAGGTAAACACAGCAGGGGTACGCAGCCAGTAAGACGCATCTGGTGCAAAGTTACATAATGCAGCCAGTGCATGTTGTCCTTTAAACTGACCACAAACTGATGAGGATTTAAAAACAACCTCTTATTAACTGTTTGGTAAGTAGGCATGTTATCACAAAAATGAACAACGAGGTACAGAAAGTCATGGCCTCTTGGCTTCAGTCTCATTTTTTTCATGCATTTGTCTTTTTCATCGGCTCATGATATGCATGAAATACCTGGACTCCCTCCACGTTCTTATCAAGCTGGCGCTTCTGTTCGGATCTCGACAGTTATTTTACTGGTTCGTATGCAGAGTTATACAGTATATCTGTGGTTTCCACTCTGTTTACGCTGACTGCTGAGTGTTGGAGCGCGTTGACAAGTGTAAGAGAGATCCACTCTCCTTTGTTGCCGGGATGTCAACGGTAAAATCAGGCAGACAGCCAAGCTACAATCCCTGCACCTCCTGAGTTCATCTGAAATTAGCAACGAGAAGGCCGTTCTGTGGAGAGGACAGTCAGAGGGCATACTGTACATTCACACAGCAGAGGCATGCATGCAAGTGTGCATGAAGTGACAATGTCAAAATATCGACACCTCTTTTTTTTTTTTCTTCTTCTTCTTCTTCTTCTGTTCCTCTGGGTCCCGGCGTGCGGGGAATGAAGAAATAACAGCACTAGTTAATTCCCCCTCTGAAAGGTGCGACATGTTGAAATGTAATGACTTGGCTTGCTGAACTGAAACCGAACACTGCTTTAAACCACAGAGGTGTCGTGGATGGGAGCCGAGAGAGAAAAGGGGCACGGAGGCAAAGGTTTCTTATCCAAATTAATACAGAGCCTCGCCTTTCATCAAAGCCTTTATTGAGTAATATAGACTGTTCCAACTCACAATGGCTCTTTCAGCACTCTCTTGGCAAAAGACTGCTACAGATTCATGTCCCTTTTTTTATACACTCCAAACAATTTCCTTATTTCGTACTTCTATCTCGGAGCCCGTTTCTGCTATTCATCTATTCCCCTCGCATCTCGCCTTTCCGGAGCCATCTTTTCACGGCCCCTTCATTGACAGTCTCCCACTCCACCACCTCCCCTGGTCACCGGGGAGCTCATTCTTAGTTGCACAAAAAACGTCCGTCACGGATTGCCTTCCTCCCGTCCGCCTGTGAATTAGCTGTGTGATTACACTGAGCTGGTGGGGTAAAGCCCATGGTTGGATTAGGGGCTGCACGAGCTAAGGCCTCTGATTGGAGAAGCCCAGCAGGCTACAGACGGACCGACCAACAGACGGGCAGACAGCTGAAAGCGCTAGCGGGCTAACTAGCCGCAGAAGAGAGGCGAGGCGAGATCTGCGTGGCATGCAGTTGTCGCTTTGGCACATCACACTGATACTGGCTGCAGGGAAAGGCCAGCCAGATAGAGTCTGTGCCAGGAAGCTACAGAGAGGACAGTGTTTGGGCTTTGGGTTGTTATTTTTGGTTTTGGATGAATGAGGCTGGGGATGGGGGGGCTGACATTAAGTTAAGTGGAACTAGATCCTTCTGAGCAGTGAAGTTTGTCTGACAAATTGTCATTGTTTATGTCCTGTCATCTTCAAAAGTCAGAGAATGATAAGTAGTTCCGTAAAATAAACAGTTTGGTAGTGCAGTTTTGTGCGTTACTCCCTGATGAAGTGCAGGCCAAATGCATTAAGAGCATGTTTTAAAAGGTGGCATGCCCAGACCCCAGACTTCTTTACATAGTCTTTCTTTAAAGAGGATATTGTTAGTTTCTCCTCTATTCTTTGGCAGATGTTTGTTTTTAGGCTCAAGAGTGAATATATATACTTGCTTTGAACATGTTCGTCTGTACGTGACGGCTACATAACGTACCCTGTGTTCCGTCACTGGTCGTGCATGTCCACAGGAAATCTGCGTCTTCAAGATGCAGTTAAGCACAAACACAGTGGGGGCAGCATATCAGGACACGAAGTGAGGTCTGCCATGTCAACGTTAACATAGTAACGTCTTTGAGTGTTTAGCGCTGACGTTCTCAAGGAAGATATTCTGGGAATACTTGGCCCTACCCTGCCCCTGCCCCCCCCCACCACTTTCTAATCTTACAGTTTCACACAGTATGTGAACTATGCCCACGCATCACAGCTGCTTGTTTACCCATGTGCACTGTTAAAATTGAGTACATAAGCACTTTAAAGGCCCAGTCACACCAGAAATTGATCCGTGCGTCTTCGTGAGATATTTGATTCCAGACACGTATTGACATAGTGACTTCGCGCAAGGCTAGTTGATTAATTACTATGGCTGGCTAGTTAACCCCCATCACGCAAGTCATCCAGGACAAGCTAATGCTAGTCGGTCACAATAGCTCCGCAAACTTCTTTCTATTTCTCCGTTTGCTGTTTGCTCCCCCCTGGCATTCTCTTCTTAGGATTGTACATTTAATGCTGTCTGACGGCTCGTCGCTAACAGTTAAGTTCACACAGTTTACTCAAAATACACATTTGTACAATCAACTCTTGTTTCAAAGCTACGTGTAAATCATTACGTGCAGTACATTATGTACATAATTTGTCAAAATTACCCTGGCAATGATTGCACACCTTCAGTATGTTCGTTTGAACTTGATATGCAAACATCTTTTAAATGCTTTTCTCTTTTCATTTAAAGAAACAACCCCAACTCTCCTTCGCACAAAGAAAACACGATAGAAGAGAAGTCTATCCTCTTCTCCTTCAACTAATACTCGAAAGACTTCTTAGCGTTTGCACATGTCAACGTCTTATGTGTCAAATGGCTAAACTATTCTGAAAGTAGACCTGTACTCTGAGATTTATAGCTGTTGGAAGGTACAGTGGCTCTACATGCCACTCCTTTAGTGTTACCTCACTCTATTGTTGCAGACAACAGAGCCTTGTCTTCAGTCTGGTCTGTGAGAAAGAGACTTAACCCCCCCCCCCAGCTCTGCTTTTATACATACAGTCGTTTTTATTTTAACGTGTCTGAGTCATAAATTAAGAAGACAAATGAAGTTGTGTGCTTCTCTGTGCCGATGTGTGTGTGTTTGAACAGCACCAGCCAATGCAAACAAGGGTGCTGACATCACTGAAATGTGTTTCTTGCTGGGCTTCATAGCTCCCAGTCATCAGCAAACAGCGCTTTGGAAGAGGGAGATTCTGGGAGTAAAAAAAAAAAACCTGTGCTGACCCATCTGACCTTGGCTGACAGTGAGGCCTGCAGAGGGAGGGAAACACAGAAGAAGAAAGAGAGGGATAGGAGGATGAAGGGAGGACAAAAAAAAAAGGGGGGTGATAGATGGAGATAGAGGGAGAAATCGAGACGGAAAAAGACAAAGAATGAGGGAGGGAGAGCGAGAAATAGCTGCAAAGCAATAGCCTCAAAATCACCCCTTTAACATCAAGGGCAACAGCGATTATTAAGCTTTCCCCTGCTTTGGCAGCATAGTTAAGTCTGTGTCCAAGTACAATAAAGATAGCGAATTATGACTGAGATGTATTTCTGCCTGCTGAGAATGGGTATCGGTGAGGAGTCCATTTGAAAGCTGCGTTCATTACCTTACGCAATTTGATTTTTGTGAAATCTAAGCAGAATTTTTAATGGTATGCCACACTGCTCAATAATTCCATTGATAAGAGCCAGGGAGAATGGGAGTGCAATGGCCTGTGTAAATCTGTGACTGAAGACATTGCGGTTATCGCTCTCCCTCCGCCATCCCCATCCCTTCCTCCATCCTTCCCTCTCTCTGTACTCTTCCATCACATCCTCCCCTTCCCCTCGCCGTCTCTTTCTTCATTTGGTTTCCTCTCGTTCAGGTTAACCACCCCTCTCATTCTTCACCTCTTCCTCCTGTTCTCTCCATTCCTTCGCTTTCTCCGTCGATCTCTTCCTCCCCGTTTGTGTCTCATAGCAACACACTGGCCTGTATGTGCTTGTCCTTTTTCCTCCCAAAGCGGCTGTAAACGCATCGTGATCGATTGTCTGCGCCTTTAGACGAGCGCATTTAAATACATTTTTATCTCGTCTGAAGCGTTTCCGCTTCTTGTTGTCCTTTTTAATAAAATGAGATAAAACCAGGCTTCATTAAAAAGGTCACTGTTTGTTTATGCATTGTTGTTGTTGTGCAGGTTCATAGAGACCTTGGAGGTATATCAGTGCCCATCAGGCAGGGACCTTTCATTACACTCCTATACTAATAATGTTAAAAAACACACACGCATAGCAGAGATAAGGGTCCCCTTTAAAAGCGGATGCATTATTTAACACAGCCGGCTAATGGCCCAGATTGTCCTGTAACAATTGAATAACATCGGCAGATAACAGCAAGCCTTTGCTCTGCGCCTTTTAAAGGATGGCCCTGTGAAACCGTAGATAGTGGCCTCGCACCGACGAAGAGGAGGAGGAGGAGGAGGAGGAAGAGGAGGAGGAGGAGGAGGGGGGGTGGCGGCCTCCTCCCCAAGCCAGGCCACAAAACATTGCTCCATCAGAAAATAAGATCACTGCCACAGGTTCAGACCAGAGAAGAAGAAAAGGAGGGAGAGTAAAAAGGGGATAGGGGAGGGAGGGAGGGGGCAGAAATCAATAACATGTTGGTCAGTATTAATCTGGCATCAATATAGCCTGTATCTTTTACTTTTCATGGTAATGGCTCCAGTGATCTCCTAAAGTGCCTCTCAAGTGCTTAGAGGGCTACCGATAGCATCTTATCAGGGCCAGAAGAGAGCACTGGCCAGGGAGGGAAGGTAAGCGAGGTGGGAGGGTCGTACCAACAGGGTCCTGGGCCAGTTAAAGGAGGGGTGAGTGTGTGTGTGTGTGTGTGTGTGTGTGTGAACCCACACAAACCCTTTTACTTAACCCCTGACAGATGAGAAAGCCATGGCCCTGACGACCAATACAGCTTCAGCAACCACTGGTCTATTGGATGGAGTCTGGACGACAAGAAACACACATTTGGCGGGTGGGGGGGGGGGGTCGCTTACTCTTTGTTCCTCTGGGAGGGAATATTTTCTTTTGATGCATTTGCAAGGTGCAGAAAATGGCGTCACAACTTTTCATTTGTCTTTTTCAAGCTCATCTTTAAGTCCTCTGTGTTTGATTTGGTATGGAAGCGTTGAGCTTGCAACCCAGTGGCTTTCTGGCATTGTTTATGTTGATTTTACTGGGATGACAGGTTTTTTTTTCCCCTCCCCATATGCAAATCAATTGACTGCGCTCTTGATACAAAAGCTGTCGGTATGTGATAACTGTACATGAATCTTGAATGGATTGTGAGGCTGGACATGGTTTGTTACTGCTTTTACACTTGTGTTTCGATTCATGGTGGTATGTGAGAACTGTAAGGAGATTACTACTCCATCAACAAGTCCTTCCTTTTAATAGTCGATGTGCATTTCCCTGATTGGCCCTTTAACAATGGTATTTATCATACATAAGCTCACGGCTTTACGTAAGCTGACAAGCTTATACCCACGAACTGGATATCTATAACAGTTCTGCAGCTGTCAGTGAGTGTCCGAGTGTCAGATAGTTATAAAAATTAGCAAATGTTGTCGGCGTCAGTAACCTCCAAAACGTAAGTTAATATCGTAGTTTCAAACCAGAAAGAAAAATCAATACTTTCCCAAGTTTATTTTGTTTTAAAAGACTGCACAAACTTTATTTTTTGGACAGTTTCTGCGGTAGATGCTATGCTAGGTAATGAAAGCTAGCCTTCTGAATTCATGAGCATGAAAACAAACCCATCCTCATACCAATCATGTTATGATCTGTGGCTAATGACAGCTAATGTAGGCTAACTCATATTTCTGTGCAGCGGATGTTCGCAGAATATTAAAACTTTGATTTTAATGACTAATTGGATTTGCTTCATCCAAAGAGCCAGCCATAGAGATGCTACAAGTTCCCATCTTCTCGCTTTTAGGCTCATTATATTATTTTAGATTTGTTTTGAGTGCTGCATGTTAAAGCATGTGCAGCCAACAAACCTATCTGCCAGAGATGGTTTTGATGCCAGTCCTCCCATCAGATGTTTGGCAAGATGACGGATGGCTATTCCTATAGGAAGGCGTGATAGTCATGAGAAAGTGTTTTTTTTTTTTACAGTTCTGCATCTGGGGATTAACTCTTCTTGGCCCAGTGCTGGGGTTACACTGGCTATGTTACATGGTTTATTTTTTTCCCCCCCCTAAAGCTATCATCCACCTGCAAAATGGCATCTCAGTAAGACCAGTGCTCTCTTACTGGCTGATAGACCGGGGTGGGGTACTGATGCCTGGTGGATGTGGTCCACCCTGCGGGTATATGAGGGATTCCTTGAGGGAGAGAGGCGGGGCAGATATAAACTGTGTGTGTGTGTGTGTGTGTGTGCCAGGCATTGGCAGCATGCCCTACTCACTGATCCTGTTGGATGCCTTCCATTGGCCTTCTTCCCCTTAACTCCCCCATTCCTCCCTCCCTCTCTATTCCTCTTCCCCTCTCTTTATATTTCAACAGTGGTTCTGGTTAAGGCAAGAGTGAGCGTTCTGTAATACTAAACTCTGCATGTAATATGATGAAAAAAACAACAACCTCAAACTGAATTAAAACTCGATTCATCTTCATTTGAGATGCTGAAACATACATGCTCGACACCAGCAGCTGCAAAACACTGCTTTTTTTTTTTAATCACTGCCAGGAGTTGTGCAGTTCAAAAACAGGAAGCGTTGGTGTGACGAGCAGGTTGACGATGACAAAGTTAACAGTGGAATCTCCTCTCCTGTGTGTTCGAATAAAAATACTCCACAGCAGAAGCAGTGTTCGGCCATCAGCTTAGGAATTACTCCTTCTAGCTGCTTTTGTCTCGGCCAGCTTATACAGCGAACTGAGAGACATTTGAAATGCCCCCGAAATGCAGTATATCTAATGAAAATGTTTTAAATCTCTATGCCCATATAAACTATTTGGGATTATCCAATATCTTTACAAATAGAGCTGATTATCCCATTAAGCTGAACTCTTACTATAAATAGTTTTTTAATACTGATGTAGATTTGTGGGGGCCAGAGCGAAGGGGTGGAGGGGATAAGTGTTTCTGGCGATGTTTTTTTATTTGATGCCCCCCCCCACCTCCCTCCCTTCCTCCCGACACACACCAGCTCTCTCTTGCGCCCGTGGTCCTTTCTGTACACTGTGAATATTCTACACTAATACCATTCTCCAAATGTCAGAATGGGAGAGCATAAAAACGTTGGCTTTATGATTTTATTTTTCACCTCCAGAAAAAAAAAAAGTCCAGGAGAGGGTTTCTTTTATTCCCGTTCCCTCTCTCCGTCTCTTCCTCCATCTCTCTTCTGTCTGCTGTGCTCAGTCTCTCTATTCCTGCTTCATTCTATTCCATTTATTCATATTCAACAGTCAATCATTTTCTGAAAAAAAGAGAGTGAGTGAGAGTGAGTGAGGAAGGCAGAGAGAAATCCGGAGATTGCAGATGGAAGTGGTATTTTTTTTTCATGTTCTTATCCTTCCGCATTTGAACCGGCGATGTGGAAAAGCGCTAGGAGCACCGCTTTACATAGCAGCCTCCCTCTCATCAAAAGCCGCCAATCGGGCCTAAATCAGCATGCAAAATGCCACTCAACCCTGTAGCCTTTATTAAAGTTTGCAGGGACTCAATTTGAGATAGCGATCGTTCCTATTAAAAAGCCAAATGTAAGATAGTTTTTTTATATAAATCTCAGGGTGGAATGGAATTGTTAATCAGCATAGGCTGATGTGATTTCTCTGTCACAAATCCTGCCCAGGGCTCAGCGGCACACCAGCTTTACCGTAACTTCGGGCTTAGCAGTCGCCACGGAAACCAGGGGAGGAGGGTATAGGGAGGTGGGGGGGGGGGGTGAGTGGATTCGGGTGGAGTGTGTATGGTGTGAGTGTGTATGGTGAGGGGGTGTAGGTTGGGTGATGGGGTTGGGGGGGTCGGCTTAGCCCCAATGCCGCCGCCGCCGCCCCCACCAGCCTCCATCAGCAGCCCTCCTTGATGAGAAGGGAGCTGATAACGGAGCTTGATTGGATTTGAGGCAAAGTGCTGGAGTGCGTTTTATTTTGCAGGGCTGAAAAATGCAATCTCTGACCTGTGGCTTGAAAAAAATAAAATAAAAATAAAAGAACACTGTCACCATACTTGCAAATTCTTTTGAAGGTGTAGAAAGAAAAAAAAAAAAATATTGCAAAAGCTGTTAAGCGCTATTTTTTTTTGCTGGATCTCTTTTTTTTGTTTTCCAGGCTTACTCGAGTTGTTTTCCTGTGTTTCTGTTTTCTCTGTATAGGAGCCATGCTGGGGAAGAGTGTGAAATTGGGTGGCCCCCTAGTGTGACCCAAGTGCCGGGGTTTTAAAAAGGATGAGAGTGGTTGTCGCCCCTCCCTCTCTGCTGCCACCGCCCCTCCACAACCACCACCACCACCAACCCCCGACTCTTGGCCTACGTCCTGCCTGGCACGGCCTCCTGTTTGTGGGCTGAGCTGCGGACCCTTGGCCCCCCTCAGACCCCGTGGTTCTCTGGATCGGTATCGGCCACGCTTAGAGAACAGCACCGGCTTAACCTCCCAAAACACACACAAAACACACGTACATACACACTCAGACACTTTTAAAGGGAGACACAAAGTGTACACATGTGGGAGTGGATTAGAGAATATGCACAATAAGGAGTGAATGAGTGTAGTCATGGCTTCGAACATGCTATAGTGTCAGTTCCTCTTATCCAATTTGAGGCATAGCCAGAAAGAGGTCATCCTGTTGTAGATATGATGGTAAACAAATGAAGCTCAAGCTTGCGGCTGATTGGTTCGCATTTGCGGGAAAGGCTGGCCAAGGGAACATGATCCCACGATGCGTTGTTGGGTCGCCCTCCTGCGTATACGAAGAGCTGAACTCCTGCTCCCTCGTGAGAAATGAAATGCACAGAGGTGGCAGATCCCATGAAAACACAACCGAAATATGCATCAGAAAGTCTGAGAAGGAGATTTTTTTTCTAATTATCTCTGTTTATATACACGTGCCAGCGTATGTACTGCGTTTGCAATCATAATTTGACGACCTTCCCCATTAGCAGAGCTGCTGTCTAGCCAATCTTCCCTGCCGCTCAGTAATTGAATGTGATTTTAATGGTGAGAAAGCCTGTGTGCACTGTAATCCAACACTAGAGAGGGGAAGATAATGCCAGTGGCTGTCAAGCGAAGGGTTAGTTTGACTTGGTTATGAGTGTCGAGACAACACATGTAGGTGGAATCTGGAGGTTTGCAAAGCCAACAAAGGCAGGAATTATCAGAAACTGGCGGTTATGATCACCAGATCTCATCTCGCCAGTTGAGCAGTGACTGGAAAAAGGTACAAGCTCTATTACAGCGATTGTGTTGTTCGGGTCAACAAAGAGCTTAAGAGTTTAAGAGTGTTTGTAATGATGCACATTCCCTGCTTTTGTCTCCGTCTGTGTTACTGTAGTCTGTGGTTTGGATTAGCAGCTCTCTAACCTGGCATTGACTCAGTAGCCGTCTCTGTCTGATGATGTCACAAAGCTCTTAGCTGATGGTTATCTGTCGGTTTGGCTGAGCCCGCCGGGTTTGGCTTAGCCGCAGTGTCTTGTGGTGTTGTTAGCAGGCTTGTGGTGCACGGGCTGGTGATTGCATTCATCGCGCTGCCATAGGACGCATTATCAAGGAGTGATTGGATAGATCGCAAAAAAAGAAAAAGGAAAGCCTGGCCATCTCGTGTGAACCCGACCATTTGGCAAAGGTCAAGACTGAACTAACCAATCCCAGGTCCCACAATGATCTTCAAAATCAGAAACTAATGGTGCTGAGATGCAGCTAAGTGGTGTCTTGGGGTAACAACAAAGGTCAGGAAGTGCATTATTTTGCATGATTTCTGAGTAACACACGGACAAAAATAAATACATAAAGTGTCGGAAAGAACAACAATTGCCTTCATGGCCTCTTTCATTCTGTCTCATTCTTTTCTAACCTCGTAAAGCTTCTGTCATGTTGAATTAACCCACAGACATCATTCCTACCTTTATGCTGTTTCACCATGAGTCTTTTAGTCCCTGAACTTTACTTAAGTAATTAGTAATCAAGCATATCGGACTTCTTCAGTAAATGAAAGGCTGAAGGAAATCATGCCATGCATCTGTGTCTGATATACTGTACTCATCCCCTGACCTTTTTTTTCTCCTCTGTCAGTTTTGAACTGCGCGTCCCTAAATCATACTTTAGCTATTGTGCATGATTGTGTGGCTGAGGAAAGAGAAAAAAAAAATGAAAATCGATGATGAAAATCAATGCAGATGTTTGGGCATCTGTCTCTCATACATATGTTTCTTTTTTCTCTCTCTGTCAATACAGAGTTATTGCAACTCTCCTGCTCCCTAAATAGGACTTCACCATTAATGTCTTCACATAATTTACCACAACTCTACGTTAAAGGAAAGAACAAAAGACGGGTAAGAGTAAAACCAGTGCAGATAGAGAGCCATATGTCTCAAATATGTCGTATTAGTTTTGTTTTCTCTCTGCATGAACACCGCAGAGGGCGACCAGAGAGCAGATTGTATGTATTAGTATCAACACAGCAGGCTATGCATCCCATACAGCGCAGCCTCCTCGCAGGGCTGGAGGACAATCTTTTGTCTTCGGTCTGAGGGAGAACACACATACACACTTGCAAAACGGCAGCCAGACAAACATACATTGCTTTTGGGAGTGTTGTTGCAGTATATTTCCTCCTCTCTCTCCTCTGTATGATATGTTTACCAAATACCTGTTTAGAATGCGGCGGTGGCTGCGCCGCGCGCTCCCTTCCAGTCCCCGAGGATGCTCGGCGGTAAATGGCGGTATTATTTGTCAGCTCTGGCAGTGTCTTGAGGCTGCTTCAGAGAGATACAAGGAGGCAACTGATAAGGAGAGCATCAGAAGGGCAGTTAATTGCCTCCAGTCTCCGGGAGCTGGGGAATATTTAAAATCTATGGGATTAAAGACAGATTAAAAACTGCAGAAGCAGTGGGCCCAATGGCGCTTAAAGATTGCAATCAGCAAGGGTAATGGCGGAGAAGAAGGAGGGGAGAGAGAGGGAGGGGAAAAAAAACACTGAACGAATGCGGCGGCTGGGGGGAGGAAGAGAGGGAGGGTGAAAAAAAAATGACAGATAGGAAATTCAGATCCGCTCCTAATGCCCAGGGTTCCATCTTGTAAGCACGATTCATCTACGTGTAAATCGTTTTTTTCCCGTCTTTTCGTTTTCTTTTTCTTTTTTTTTCCCTCCCCTCCTCATCCGAGGCCTGCTTTGCTAGCGTTGCCGCTGCTTCTCCGGCGCTTTGCTCGGCAGCCCTTATCAGTCCATCAGTGAATTAAAAGCGCTTCTCCCTATGAGGATTAAGGAGGTTGATTGAAGACGGTACGAAAACTAGCTAATAAGTCGAAAATGTCAGAAGGGCACTCTATCGAAACTGTGTACTTTTCATAATAAAGCTGACGAGAAAGGGGGAGGGGGGTGGGGTGGGGGGGGGGGGGTGAGGAGGGAAAAGGGGAAAGAAACTGTCACGTCAGATGTGGCGGATGGAAAGACAGTGGGAAGGAGAGGGCAGAGGAGAGCTAAAATCCTGTTTTTCAGCCGGTTCGAGAAGGAGGCGCCTCCGGTTTTTTGTTGTGGTCTTGGGTGTGAAAATGGCAACAGTCATATGGCGAGAACAAAGGAAGGGCAAATGGCAGCTTCCTCCACCCCAATCTGGAGAAATGATGGCCTCGCAAGCGTGATGCGTGTTACAGCTACGACAGAGGAAATGGCTACGTTATCATTAGTGATATTAATGACATCCAGAGCTTATCGGCGGCATCTGAAGGCATCACAAATTACAGAAGAAAGAAAAACATGGGCCACATACACTGATATGTCTCTGTTTGGGTTAAAGAGGACAAGATGTGCCGAATCCTGAATTGTTTTCCCACCTTATCAGAAGCCCACTCACTTAATCCTGTTAATGACTACACGAGATACTTAAGGTATCATCTCCAAAATCAGCCATTCGCTTCACATATCAGCAAAAAATCTGTGGCAGTATTTTTTTTTTTTTTTTTTTTTTTTGCCTTATAATCCATTTTTTTTTCTCCTCTCTCACACTCCCTCTCCACTCTCTCTGTCTGCAGTCTTTCGTTGAAAGATTAGCCTTATAAATTATGCATTGGTGGGTAGTGGGGGTAATCCGAGGCAGAGATAGAATCGCCAGAGTGTTGAAGGGGGCATCGGAGAAGCAGCGCCACCATCATAAATATGAAACAGATGTTGGGTGACATTTTAAAAAGTGAATCCAATCCCCTCCTCTGCTGCGTCTGGTGTTTTATATGGAGAGAAGAACCTGACATCCATCGCCTTCTCTCTCTCTGTCACTCTCCCTTACTCACCATTGCCTTCCACCCCTCAGTCTCTCTTTTTCACCATAATCCTGTGGAACCAGCGATGCATAGATTATACTCTCCCTTTATTCAGCATGTGTCTTATTGGTGTGATTGAGCCAAGAGAAAACCTTTAAATGCCAGTCCCATCAATAACATCTAAAATGGCATCTAATCTACCCTGATTAAGGTCTATTTTAAACGATCCTTTTTGGAAGGAAAAATTAAATGACGCCTTAAGGAGGTGGAAAATACACATGCGGGCGTGTGAATGTAAGGGTTATGTAAATGTAAGATGTTTCTGATACCAGCAGATGTTATGATTGCATCTGAGTGTCGAACAGCCATTCAGAGGACCGTGGATGAATATGGAGCGCTACAGCTTCGACAATGCTCTCCTAATGTGTTTGGATGGGCGGCGTGGTTGTGCCGTATGGGTGTGATTGTTCTGCAGCTGGCAGCGGCCCTGAGGACTCCTCGCCGGTGTCTTTCATGGCAGAATGAGAAAAGACGCCACAATGAAGATCGTCCTTCTCATCCCGCTTTGTCTCGTCTCCTCTGCCACTTCTCACAACGGCCTCAACTCTATTCTGCCGCTTTCCAAAACGGCTCCTGTTGTTGTCGTGCATTGTCATGCATTGTTTGGTGCTAAAAAATGAAGATAATGCGTGTTGGAACAATGCGCACGCTTTTGTTTGCAGCTTCCTTTTCTTGCATTCGCCTTCTGTCTTGATTTGGCAGAAAAAAAAGGCACCTTGAGGGCATGAGTGACTTATTCAGGTTAAGGGTCAAGTTCTTGTTAGTAACCAATCGTAACCCGTGGAGAGCTTCGACTGTGCAGCTTCTGTTGTCGAACACATGAGGAGCTTCGTGGCAGAATGAGAGTGAAAATGAGCAAAGAAACCTAGTTACATTATTGTCGTTCTCTGACTACATAACCAACCATTTACACCAGCAGTCTGTCCAGTTACAGGCTGATAATGTCCAAGAACAAAAGATGCAATTAGTTGTTATAGCTTTAAATGAACTAGTTAAACAAACTTTTACCTGTAATTGTATTAGATTGATGGAACTACTGAGTTGAAGCCAGAAGGATAAACTAATTAAAAAGACAAATAAAGCGTCTGAGGGACATTGAGGGATATTTTGGAAACATTGGTCATTTATTCTATATCACTGACAAGACACCAAAAAATGTATTTGACTAGATTTATGGAAAATGTGTGTAAGATTAAACACAACACATTTTATGTATGTAATGGTGCAGCCATATAAAAACACGGCATCTTGGGTTTAAATATATCACTCAGCTAATATAGCATGTATATATATACATCACTGGAGGCTATTTTTTTATTTGCTAAAACTTTTTAACTGAAATAAGTTCAGTACTGGTGACGGCCATTAAAACACACACATTCTTTTCAAATGCCATTTTTTCCATCAGACGATCGGAGAGCTTTTAAAGTATTTGGGTATTTTACCTGATGTCATTGTGCTCTTTTGCCCAACTGGACTTTGGGCTTCTTGTTGAAGCAGAGCTAAAATACGCTACGTGATTGTGAACGGGGTGAGGTGCGACACATCTTCTACATAGAAACATAATACATGTCTTGTGCGAAGAAACAGGAAACTGCAGTCGAGGGTAAAAAAAGAAAATAGTTGATGAAAGTAGGAAGCGCATTTGGAAGCAGGTGACGGAGGAAGAAGGGGATGATGGAGAGTATGATAGAGGCGGAGAGAGAGACAGAGAGAGTGATGGCTACAGAAAGTGTGATAGTGGAAGGGGAGAGTGATGGAGGAAGGTGTGTGTGTGTGTCTCTCGAGGGGGGGGGGGTTGCTGAGCCCTCCCCTGGCCTGTCAGTCAAAATGGAATGAGGAGGTCTTATCTCTTTCGCACACGTGACCCCTAACCTGACCTCCCCCTCTTCCTCTTCCTCTTCCTCCTCCTCCTCACTCCCACCTTCCTCCCTCCCTTTACCTATTGGCCTGCCTTGTACCCAGACTTCCATCCCTCCCCTCAGTCCCTTTCGCTTCAGCTCCTTCCATCTCTCCTCTGTCCCCTAAAATCTTCTATTCCCTGGAAAAAAAAGACGGGGGGGGGGGGGGGGGGGGGAGGAAATATGAAAATCTCTGTAGTGAAAATTGATCGTTTTGGGGCTTTTTTTCCCTCCTTTTGGGCTGTGGTGAATTGACAAAGTGCTCCCACTCTCCTGCAGAGAAACGATAATCTATAAGAAAATGCAGCAAACATCAATGTGCTGTGTATATCTGTGTGTGTGTGTGTGTGTATGAGCAGGCAGGTCAACACTGAAACTGGTCTGGTGCTTATGAGTCCTGGTACTCACACACACACACACACACACATATATATATATATATATATACACAGGTCCCTCACCTGAGGCTGCAAGGTAGCTACGGCAACCAGTCCTGCACGGCTGGAGCTTAAAGTCTCACATACCTTAATGACAGCACTGTAAATCTAGCAGGCCATCTGCAGTATCACACACACACACACACACACACACACACACACACTACAGGGGTTGTAAATCTACAGGTTATACTCATCACTAATGAGGTAGATACAATATGTGGGCTGCATGCCACAAGTCAGCCTGATGTCATGGGAAATTTGCTCTCATTAGCCCAAAAATATATTTAATGTTTTGCGTCTGATTACGTTTAAAAAAAGGAGACCATGTGGACGTTTTTACAGTCAAAAACTGAACTGTAACCTTTAAAAAAATTAAATGAAACCAAAAGTTTAATTTTAATTTAACCCCAAAAGTCAAACTAAAGTTTAAACTTTTTAAAACGCAACGTATTAATTAGATAAAAGTGCACATTCGCAGCAATGTTAGAAGACTAGGGCTATCACTTTTCAGTCTATATTATGTGATTCACTTCCAACATGCTTTATGAGGAGCAATTCGTTGTGTGTGTAATACATTATTTATTATTATAGTATGCATCATGTTTAAGAGGTGGCTGTTTGGGACACTGGAGAGTTTGTACTGTACATCACAACCCAGTGCGTGACAATTAAACACTGAGCAACGTTTCAGAATAAGAGTCTCCCAAGAACAGACCCGGTAAGGTGTTTCAGACTAAATGAAGTGTTGAGGCCAGCAGTGGCTACCTCATAACTTTCAGGAAAGAATCTTTCATTGCATAGCCGTTGCATGCGGCCGTATTAGTCTTATAGGTGTCCTTAATAATCTGGCAACTAAGCGTAGAACCTGTACTGCGAATCGTAAACTCAAACCCTCAGCTCTGCACTGTCAACTGCTTTAAGGCATCTGAGCAACATGTATCATCAGAACTGCTCACACACATGCATGTACAGCTTAACACACACACACACACACACACACAGAGTCACCTGCAGAGGCAGGGTGTGTCTGCCTCAGTTAGCGGCCCTACCAGCAGTCAGGTAAGTAATTAGACAGGGGGAGGGCAGCCATTAGCCTGCTGCCTCCCAGCACACCTCCAGCTTCAGGGCACGAGCTCTCACTACTCTATGAAGTCAGGACCGGAGCCACCGCTGAGGACTGGGAGGTCCTGTCCTGGGTAGTTTTTCTTGGAATTTAGGGGTTGCAGCAACATGGGGGGGTAACTAACACGTGGAGGGTATTTAATGTTTATTATTATTATTCCTGGACATATGGAAAAGGCCTTGACACAATATTTAGCTTTTCAAAATAAGAAATAAAATCATTAAAAACATATAAATAGTGATTTAATTCAATAAAGTTAAAATAATTACAAAAGTAAAGTTTTATTTCTGTTGTCTCGTCAAAAGTTGCCGTTTTCAATGTGAATCATTTAAAATGTTTCCACTTAGTTAAAATCAATTAATGCGTCAAATCAAATGTTAATATGCTGGAGCCACCTACGTTCGGACGTAGGGAACGTGAAACTATCTGAAGAAAAGAGGACAGCTGTGAATAATGTGTATATTGACTCTACATTTCTGGACTGGTGTCTGTTGGTTTCGGTCTGCTGCCGCCTCGCCGCGTCTCGCTCGTGTTTTGGTGAAAATCTGTGCGGTGCACTTCGGAGTGAGATAGCATCATCACACTTTTGTTTCTTCCCTTCTCTTTTTCTGTGCCTCTGATAAATAAATCAAATCAGCAGGAAAAACAAACACGCAGGAACACGAGAGAGCGCGTTTGTCAGGAACTCTGCAGTCGGCTTCACCTCCACTGAGGATCTCTGCGGCTTCTCTTTTCACCTCGCTGCTGGCAAAAGTGTAAACTGACAAGAAACTTTTTCCGGCTCTCTCTGTTTCTTGCCTCGTGGCTTACTTTCAAACGGAGGTGAAGGGGGGGGGGGCAGATAGGGCTAATACAACAATCCCTTGTACCTTCCTGGCTCATTGTCATGCCATCCAGTAATAGTTTTCGCAGGAGGACTTTGTGCCCGTCAGAAGAATTCAACAAATTGTCAGATTGTTTGAACAGCGGTGGAGTTATCCATCCTCTGTGTGAATTATGAGTGAACACTGAAACTCAGTGGGAGTTTTTCACTCTCTCCATTCTTCCCCTCCCAGTAAAACAAACATTTGAAGGCTTTTGTGTTGCCTGTCTGTATTTTACCATTTCAAAACGTTGTCTTCTTACGGGTGATCTAAACTATAATCACCTTGACATCCGTCAAGCTTCGGCATGAAACAATGCCGCCCGGCTGCTCAGAACTGCACATCAATAAGCTTAGAGGCACACTGCCTTTCCCTGACGCCGATTTACACTTTAATGCAAATAGCCGGCTTTGTACTCTCCATATGAAAGGTGTTATTAAATCTTATTTTGCATTATTCTGGGGTTGGGGGGGATAAATCTATCAAAGGGTTCAGAATTCAATAACTTCGTTTTTTTCGTTGTTTTTATTTATTCAAAATTTTAATTAAGTTTTGATTCCAAATGCGTTGGGGGGTAAATTGGCAACTAGTGACAGGAGAGAGAAAGAAGAAATCCCTGTGAAGTTTCTCCCCCAACTCCCCCACCCCACCCCCAACACAGCTTGCTCACATTTACTCACCGTCAAGAGCACTCTCTCTAAATGGGAGCTGCTTCAGGATCTGTGGTATGCAGGACTGGGATGCAGAACCTTTGGGTGAGGTTAAGTCAGCAGGGGAGGTTTTGGGGGAGGAGGGCGGAGGTTGTACTATAGGTAGTCCAGACAAGCCTCGGGTCCCGCCTCTTCAGGTCAAGCGAGGTCAGTCCCTTCTGAACCTGGCTCATCATGTTGTAAATTTATGGTCCCCCCTTCAGGCCCCGACCCCACCCGGGCTACTGTAGGAATTATTCATCTGCCCCGTGGCTTCGTAGCTCTGCTGGTTCAAATGTTCTGCTCTTCATCAGTGGGGGGGGGGGGGGGACAGGTAAGGACACATTGTCCAACTGAAGGGGGAAGAAGAAACTTCAACACACACAGCCATGTTTGATAGATGGTGTAGTTTGCTTCTTCTACAGGTTGATGATGATGTTAACCTCTTTGGCTCTGAAATATCTTCCAAAACCAGCTCAAACAACACTGGCTGCACTAAGTTCCTCAAACTTTGACATTTTGGAGGTAAAAGCTTTTTTCATCCTTGAAAACATGAGAAGTTTTTTGGAAACCCGTATTTACTTATTTTTCATTTATCTGTCAATTAAATTCTTTTCTTTGTATTTTGTAAATTTGACGCTTTATTTATCGTATTTTTTTTTTAAATCCATTCTGCATGTTTTTATTGCTCATTTTATATCAAATATTCATTTGTGATTCATTTTACTAGTTTCTTACTATTTCTTGTACTTCTTTAAATGGACATCTGCATGAAACATAGAACTGTAGACGCAGCACTGGTTAAACTTTCTCGTCGTGCCGAGCTGAGTCAGGAATCCTTTGGTGGTATTCTCACTGTAGCCAGCGTACTAAGAGCATGACCCCGGCCACGTATAGTTGTCTGACTGTACGGAGGGGTGGGGTTGGGGAGTTGGAGTTTGTTGGGGAGGTGGGAGGGTGGTGGGGGGGCTGGAGGTTGGTCTGAGTGGAGGTGTCAGATGTTGGCTGCGGTCTCTGAAAACAGCCCTAAAAGCCTTGTGCTTTCAATTAAAACATCCATCACGGATTACTCACACAAAAACATACCTTCAGCCTGCTAAGAGTGGTGCCTGTTACTTACAAAGGGCTTACAAATCCCACCTCGCTGCCTCAGGCTATGGCATCTCACTAACACACACACACACACACACACACACTCCTCTCTCTCATCTCTGCACTCCTTTTTCTCTCCCTCGTCTTCTCCTCTCTGTCACTGTCCTCCTCTTGTTCTGCCTGCCGCTCTTTGGTTATGTGTCAAATGCAAACGGACTTCCCGGCCGAATGAAACGATAACCGGCACCAGGTTATTTATAACTTGATGAATGGCGGCAGACGATGAGGTGGCTCGTCTCTGCCTTTCTGCGCAGGAATGCGTCGCGTTGCTCGCGTCGGGCTGTCAGACAAGTTGGGGAAACCCACACCGCTTTATGGACAATACTTCCAACTCTGACTGCCCCACCTCCCCTGGCGCTACCAGACAGGCAGTTTAGAGCAGTAACCGAACCCCTGGCCAGTGTGTGTGTGTGTGTGTGTGTGGCAGAAATGCCTGCCATAGCGGCCACCGTGCTTTTTTTCCTCCTTTTCACAGGAGCTCAGGTAACCTCTCAGCCCGGAGGATGCCAGTTTGAATAAACCCCGTTCAACTCAGGTTAGGAGGAGGAGGGAGACAGAAATGTCTTGCTGAAGAAGAAGAAGAAGAAGAAGAAGTGAGGAAGTAGGAAGCTAAGAGGAGTGGTGGTGGTGGTGGTGAGGTGAGGTGGTGCTGAGTTTGCAGTAACCACATCCCACCCCCCCCCCCCTACCCCACCTCCTCCCTCACCCAGCGCCCTTCCATCCCTGCTTCCTGTTTAGTGTATCATATTCATTTCCAGATAAATGTGCTCAGAGGCTACTGTTGGCCTCGGAGATATACTCCCCGACTCGGCTTTGAGCGCAGACGACCGTCGATCTATTCTCCCTCCAAACCTCCCTCTCAGATCAGCCCGTGTTTACATAGCATTACCATATATTAAGCCTCGCATTTTCATGCATAGTGTCCCTGTCGCAATTCTGACAGCAGAAGAGAGGGGAGAAGCAACTAGAGGCCCAAAGGGACGGGAGCAGCCCCATTCCCTGCCATTGATATTCATTACAGTAGATCTACAGAGGCTGAATCTGCCTCCCGCCCCCTTGGGGACAGAAACACTTTATGTCCTTATCAGTGTTGGGAACAAGGATTTTCTCCTCAGCCAACAACAACACTGGCTGCAGCTACACTGGCTCTCCCTCTGCCTCCGTTTCTTTAGGCCCCGGCAGTTAGCGTCGCTTCGAAATGTGTTTAATCTCTGCGAACACAGCCCACCTTGCTGCAGATAAGGTGGGGTTGGGGCGTCTGCAGATGACCCACACCTCCCGATGTCTACACACACACACACACACATCAGTATCCCCCATTGGTACCCATGTATACACTCTCTCTACACAACGGTGCACATCTCAGAGCAACACCATCACCAATCTCCCATGAATTACCTGCCGCTCCTGCAGGCAAAAGCAATCACATGTTGTGTTTGCGTGTTTGCACGTGTTCAGACTCGGGTTCAGTTCGCTGATATTGACCTTTGGAGAAAAATCTGATGTTAACTGGCCAAGGCTGCTCTCTGCCACAGATACAGTGGAAGTGATGGTGTGTTTTATTCAAAGCTGTATTGAAAGCAGCATTAATGAGCTGCAATCCACCTGAAATAATTATCTATCAGAGGTGGTTGGTTTCAATCAGGGGTGGCCTGTGTCCAGGTCCAGGTGCCCTGAATCAGCCCTGATTGACATGTCATGTTGCTGACTGACTATAAAGGGAACACAGTTGCATGCTGGGAAATCCAAAGTCCACTCAATTTAAAGCTTCACTTTGAGGTTCAGTTTGACTCATAGTCCCACAGACAGTATTCTCCCACCAACATCTACTTTCATGCTAAATTAATTGGTGCATGTGCAAACTTAAGTTGCATTTCAATAATCCAGAAAAGTTCACAAATACAGAACAAATTCTATAATAACTACTCTTTTCACAAGTGGCACTCCCATCATTATCATCCCTAAACATCCCTTACATTTCTGTGTTATTCCATCTCAAATATCGATATTGCTTTAATCAGCAGTAGATATGGGTCTATATAAAGGGCCCACAACTTC
Source organism: Enoplosus armatus (assembly GCF_043641665.1). Taxonomy (NCBI): domain Eukaryota; kingdom Metazoa; phylum Chordata; class Actinopteri; order Centrarchiformes; family Enoplosidae; genus Enoplosus; species Enoplosus armatus. The sequence continues at coordinate 2,911,920 of NC_092201.1, read as the reverse complement.
TAAACTTCTAAACAGTCTCCCTCCAAGTCTCCTGGTAACACAGCCTGAATTAACTAATAGTTATGAGCGTGTAAAGTGCATAAGGCAGGTGGCTGTTCACCTGTTCTCGACACCCAGCAGGGACTGCAGCTGACACTGGTTATCTGTCATGTGTATGTGTGTGTGTGTGTGTGTGTGTGCGTGCGTGGTTTATCAGTTAAGCCCCAAACAGGCAAAGTTCATCCTCTGTATAGATCATATCAGAGGGTGTTGACAGCAGCGAGTCTTGGGTAAGCTGAGCGCCGTGACGAGCGCTGCGACTTGGCTTTGTGTTGTTCTCGACAGATTTCACAATTAATCGCCGTTCTGGCTGAAGATTCCTCGCATGCTGGAGCTACTGTGGAGATGAGGAGGCCTCGACAGTCGATGAATAACTCGCATGTAGAGCCGAAGTCGACCGACTTGTTGGGCTGACGTACTGTGAACAGATATGACGTAAAAAATCAGGACACGCGTCAAGGTTACAGCAGCACTCAGATCAGTTTCACAACGTCTTCTCTTTGTAAGAATGAAATACTGACCTGCTGTTTGTCTTATTGTTTCAATAAAACATAATGCGTCATGATCAGTAACAGATCAAAATCCTGGATATTACACCTGCACAGCATCTACGAGTTAAATAACAATAATCATCCAATGAGAGAAATTACAAAGAGTCAGAGTTGATCCTAATCTGTGTGTTTTTTCTACTGAAAAAGCCTCAGGAGAAATCTCATCAAACAGATGCAAGATTTATTCAAAAGGTATTCTGAAGCATAAAAGACAAAAAAAGTTGAGGATTGTTTGCTGCTTTCACGATTACTGTATTCAACTGAACTTCTATTTTAAGAATCCATCGACGCAAAGTTACAGTGACAAAGTCTGACGTGCGCTTCATCCAATTTACAAGCTTTTTGGGAAATGAATGACCCGTTATCGTCAAACACAAGCTGAACAGGAACATTTCTGGGTAATGATAGTTATTTTTTCCGTGGCTAACAACATGATGGACATTTTCCGCTCATCCCTCTGTCTATACATCCATCCATACCTGCAGGGGCCCTCGAGGAAACAAAAGACAGAGAGGATAGTGTTTTAAGAGGAGGATCTCCACCTTTTTTATTTGAAGGGAAGACACAAGCCTTATTATCTCCCTGTGACAGCCACAAATTACTGCTGGCTCCCCGGCTCGGCATCCACATCCACACGCATGAATGGACAGACACAAGCCTCTCTCTCTTTTTACAAGACCCTCCTCTTGCTGCCTCTGTCTTTTACTCATTCTGTCTCCGCCCGACATCAAGGTGGCCGATATGTCGTCCAAACTCCACCCAGGGTTTAAGGTCGGGGGTTAAGGTTAAGGTTAAGATTCGGGTCAACTTGGTTACAGTCGCTTCATGTTTTGGACTTTGAGAATCAGGCTTCGGTTACAGTACGAGTTGAAGTTGGGCATTTAGAGGGTTTCTTTCAGGATTAGAAGTTTTCTTTTTTGTGTGTCTGTGTGTGTGTGTGTGGGTAACCCAACCCTAGTCAGGGCCCATCCTGGGCGGCCCTAATTGGCCCTAATGCTGGCTTCGGTCTGCACTGCTTTCATGGCTGTAATTAGGCTAATGGAGGGCGCCGGTGCCAGACTGTGAGCCAGACCAGGGGTCAGTAGCCAGCGGGCCAGTGGACTGCTGCCGGGCAGCCATGCGACTGGGAGAACAAGGAGGCCTTTGGAGGGCGGGCAGAGGCTGAATGGCCACAGGTAATGGTCATAGTGACAGTCGCGTTGGCGAGGGAGGCCGTCTGAAAGGGGGGCGAACGGCAGGGGGTGAAGCGCAGCCTGGCGATGACAGACGTGATGCCAAAATGGCGTCACCTTCCTTCCACATGAACCTTACGATGAGGTTTTGTTTACAGGTGCTTATTGTCGCTGCTCTGGAAGCCCCGAGTAGAAGTTTAGTGGTGGTTGAGAAAGGTCTTGCTCAGTTACGTAGTATAATACACAGTATGAACGAGATATAAAGCTTAGTGAGGGGCAAACATCAAACTATGATTTCAAGGACTCCCAAAAAAATCATTAAAATCCACCAAAATAACAAGCTGTTAACACTGACATAAGTTGAAAGTATTCACTCTCCTTTTAGCTCTGGTTTTGGTTTCTACCAACTCCCGAGGGAAACATCTGTCTCTATAGCTGCTAAATGCTCCACTACGTTCACCAGCTAGTCGCTAACTTTGTCTGCCCGCTGTTTGATGCTGAGCCGCAAAACTAAAAACAAACAGGAAAAAGATGCTAAAACTCGTGGGTTCATCACAGAGAGTGTCCCCTTTCACATTACATGCGGTCATTCAATGCAAAGATATTGATTATGTCAGTCAGCACAATCATTTTGGAACAGATTCATTCAGACCTTTCCGTCCAAGCTGACATTTTGTCACCTACAGAAACGTATCATGAATCACACTCAGTCGTGAGTCATCGCTCCACTTTGTCTGCAGAAATCTAGCGGACCGAAGTGGGTTTGTACTTGCAGAGCCTGTTCCTTGTTGGGGTTTAGTGACTTGTCCCAGATCCTGCTTGTAGTGAACATACAGTGTTGCATGTATGTGTATACAGACGTTTTCTGTGTTTGTGCACAAGCAGGAAAATCTTGACTGATAATTAAATGGCAGAATTGTGCACACGCAGCCAAAGTGTTTTGTAATCTAAGAGGCTTAACACAGCGAGGCTTCAACACTGCAACACCACCGCAATGCCTCAGTCCGCCGCCACCCAGATTTCATTTCAAGGGTTTCCGCTTATAGTCTTACTCACTTAAGGAGGAAAAAATGACTACACTGCATGTTTACCCCATCAAACATGCCCCCCATCTTCATCGCGCTCCCTCTCTCTCTCTCTCTTCCTCTTTTCCATCTTGTTTTTTTTGTCAGATGACTGCAATATCCAATTTAAATTAGCTTATCTCTCCCACCTCCCTGTAATGGCTCTTGTCTTCTGTTATCACCTTTATTGGCTCACCTGCCTGTCACTGTGGAGCCTCGACTGGTGGCCGCTTGAGTGTTTGTGCATGTGAGAACGTGTGTGTGTTGGGGGGGGGGGGTTACTTGGACGTCGTGGGGGACAAGATATGGAAAGGTGATAAACACACAAGGACACAGATGATATCATGCAGCGATACACCTGAGCTCAGTCTGTCAGAATATGATGTGATTGTGTTCATTATTCTCTATGTCGGTACGCCTTGAGGTGCATTATTGTGTTTATACCACGGCCACCTACCACAAGAAGGAAAAGAGACCGCGTTCACGTCGTTATCCATTTTGTAGGATTCGGTTTTGTTGGTTTAGCCTCTGATTAAGTCGGCAGCGTGAAGCAGAAGTCTTGCTGCAAGAGTTCTTAAACTGGTTTGAACTTTTTAAGAATTGTGGAGATCTGGAGAAGCAACAGTCAGGACCTACGGTGCTACATTAAATTTCCAGTTCACATGCATCAAGGTGTGCAGTGAAGAGTCTGGCTGAGCTTTACAGACGACAGTAGTGACACAACAAAATGCAATCACTGTGTCAGCATTATTTCATGCAAGAAGGAGGTTTGTCCTCTCTGACGCAGCATTTTCTACCTCCTGCCCTAAAACAAATGTAGGTTTCCAACATCCTTAGGCAGAGTTGTAAAGCTCCCGAGTCTGCTAATGGACATTCTTGCATGGTAAGATAAAGTACATTTGGATTTTTCTTTATTTGACCTTTTTACCAAAAAGAGAATTCACCTTAAAACATAAAATATTGCGTTTTGAACATAAACTTAAGCATTCGTAAAATGCAGCTGAAGGACTGTGGCTTTGTGCTGGTGCTATAATGTCATATTAGCATGTGTATTGAAGCACAGGAGATGAGGTATGCTATGGGAAGCCAAAGGGCTTGAATGTCGTGTTTTCCGTACGGCAAGACTCAGGAATGTAAAGCATGCCTCACCTGTTCTCTTTGATCACCTACATTAACTGCCTTTGGATGTTTTACCTCCTTTCTGTAACGGTGACTGATATCAGACCCAGAGATGAGATTACCGCGACATGTAAATATTGAATTATGTCCAATATCGCTCCAAATTCACTCTCAGTTGAATCGGGGCTTTTGTTGTGTATAGTGCAAGCATCATTTATCATTCTGATATTGAATTTCACAAATGCAGAAAACAGAGACGAGGGAACAAGTGTTTGGAACGCGAGGAAGGAAGCCCAGAGACGACGGCGGCGGCGGCGACAAAAATGAGGCCGGGAAAAGAAAAAGAAAAAAAATAAAGAAAAGACAGAGGAGGCAACAGAATGCTTCCTTGTGTCTTCTGGCGGTTGAGCTTTTGTTTGAAATGAAAATTCAGAGTGTTTGAGGGATTACAGTGGATTGGCAGGCCCATGGGAGCCAAGCAGTTATCTGTACACCAGTAATATGGAGTATGGTAATCATCACTCTGTGTGTGTGTGTGTGTGTGTGTGTGTGTGTCTTCTATTATGAAGTGATGAGTGGCAATTCAAACAAACACAATGTGGTCAATCAAAAAAAAAAAATAAAAAAGCCTTTTTCATTTGACCACTTCTTCTTCTTCTTCTTCTTCTTCTTCACCTCCACCGCCAGCATCCGCCGATGAAACACCTCTTTTCTTTTCCCTATTACACTTTTTATTCTCTGCTGTCATTGGGTCACCTCCTCTCCTTTCCTTCTCTCCCCCTTCATCCATACATTCACCGCTTCATTCCTTCCTTTTCCCTTCATCCCTGCCAGTGGGGCAGAAAAACCGCCGACACGCTCCATCGGTCTTGAGAGGCAGTAATTTTAGGTTTGTGTCCAACTTCAGATTAATGTCGGTATTTTGGCTTGTAGTTTAGAAGCTGGGGAGTGTCGCCCTCAGTGTGTGTGTGTGTGTGTGTGTGTGTGTGTGTGTGTGTGTGTGTGTGTGTGTGTGTGTTTTAGGGGCGTCACTCCCTTCCGCTGACTGCTTGCTCACCTTGTCCATTAGGGGGGTCAGTGGAAGGTAATGTTGTGGTTGAAACATACCTGTGGGGCTGACCTGGGTACGAACATAAACACCGGCTTTACACAGACACACACCTGACATTCCTCAACACACACACACACACACACACACACACACACACACACACACACACACACACACACACACCATTTCCCCTCTCTCTTTCAAGTCAATTGTTTTTCCAAGTCATTTACTTTACAGCTGCTGTTTTACAGAAACAGGATGGCAAAATCGCTGGAAAAAAAAAAAAAGAGTCCTTTTTCTAAAACAAACACAGTTTAGTTTCGATATTAAAATGACTCTGAGACGGCTGGTCGTGTGGTTTGGAAGCGTATTATATAAAAGGGATTTCATGATGGTATTTTGTACCTGAAGCTGCTGTGAGTTGGTGTTTTTCCTGTCAAGAGTAGACAATGTTCAGACAACGAGACAAAAGAAATGAATGCATATCTGTGTGGAATCTGACAGCTGTTATTTGAGAGTGGTGCATGCATACAACGACCACATCTTTACTTAGCTGCATTTTGATCACGCGTCAGGTCAGTCAGGTCTTCTATTCTTCGTCCTAAACACTTATTGTATATTATACCATTATATATATTAGTCCAAGTTGGACGTTTCAACAGACAACGAGAAATATGTAATAAATCAGAATTAGTCGTGAAAGACATGGAATTAGAAGTAGAAGAAGTTTGATCTTAGTTCAACAGTGGATGATCATGCTTTTCCTTTTTAGTTGAGAAACATTTTAAGAACATAAAAAACCCTCATGAACACACACACACACACACACCAACACACACACAGATAACTTAATGCCTGAGAGAGAGCTCACAAAAACTGTCTTCAGTGTAATAACAGAAGCAATTTCTCCATCAGAATTAGTTCAACCACCATATCCTGTAATGCATTGTAATTTAATACTGTTCCAATTCACTGCAGATTCGTGTTCAGCTCGCACTCTTTGCCATTTCAGGTCTTGTTGGACACAGTTTATAAAATCACCCATTGAGCTGAAGTACCTCTGTCTCATTCTAAAAATGCTATTATTCCTGCGGTACACAGACACGAGGGTAATACTACCCCCGCTTCACTTCTCTGTCTCCTTCAGTATTTGTGTCTAAACACTCCGTCCCACAACACAAGATAGTATTCGTCTCCAGTTTAGTCGCCCGTTAGCTGCTTTAATGTTGTGTGCAGACAACAAGCTTTTGCTTCCATCTGCGCTGTTGTTGCATAAATATGTGTCGGGCTAAAATAGAGACGCCCTGATGCAATACGACGGTTCGTGTGTCCAGTTTCATTTCAAAGAAAGTGTTCTTTCTGATGGAAAAGGCAGCAAAGGGCAAATACAGCGATGATGTCGATTTAAAGGAAAATAGAGGAAAATCACATCAGAAGTGATGAAATGCAGCAAGTACTGTCATGGAAGGGTAATAGTGGTGTCACTTCTCTTTAATATGATGCATTTCCTGTTGAAATATAATGGACATGTGGGACATAACGCAGATCTAAAGTATAAACTAAAGGTATTTGGATAGACATTGATAACATAGGAAGAAAACGCACATAGCTAGCTAGCTAGCGGCCGAGCTACGTGAAAAATAGCGAGCAAAATGGTGACGAGCGGAAAGTGTAAAATGTTTCCAGCATGTAATCAGTGGTATTACACTGTAAAACAATGTTGATGGAAGTGAACTTTTCATGGGTTTGGCTGCCATGACAACACTTCAACTGGCTAATGTAAGTTATTAGCAGTTTATTGTTCAGACAGCCTCAGTAAATATTACGTGAGTAATCTGTTTCTCCTCTGCTGTTGAAGTTTGCTTTAACTCCGCTCCCCTGGAGTCGTGCATCAGACAAACCGACATCCTGTCTGACGGCATTGTAAGCTGGGTCAGAGGTAGGCCAGTAAATACTGTAAATGATTAAAGAGGCAGAAACAACAGAAGCAACTCACCTGAGTCACCCCCCCCCCCCCCCCCCCCAAACCACACACACAACTATTTGATCTATGGCAGGAATGTGTGAATGCACTGTGCTGACCAGGAGCAAATCCTCTGAGAGCAGAAGAAAGGGGGCTGCATTAAAGCTGCAGTTAAGTCTAATTTGCTAATTACAGGGCTTGTTTTCTAATGTTTGGAGCCAGGTTTTGTCTGTGTGTGTGTGTGTGTGTGTGTGTGTGTGTGTGTGTGCACTGCATCCTCTGTTAAGGCTTATAGGTTTTGAGGGCAGATATCCAAATATTTAGTGTGAAATTCAATATGTCTTCAGTAGTTATTTTGAATGAGCTCTTAGACAATCTTAAACTTAAACTCTATTCTCATATCCAGACCAGTGAAATTCCCTTCGCAGCTCCTTCAGGCAGGTTTCACTGCAGGTTCAAGCTGAGACAAATCCTCCCAAATCAGAGTAGAAAAAGAATGTTTACTCATGTCAAACCTGAGCAAAATCAGCGCTTCTGGCTGAGTTTTCTTTATCTCGCGGCTGCGTTGTAAGTATAAGTGTGTGTGTGAGTAGCTACTGTATGTGTGAACGCAGGCCGCCCTCTCTGCTCTCCCCTGGTCATTAGACGTGTGTCAGCGAACACAGAACTGATCAAAGTGTGTGTGTCGGTGGGCCGGCGGGCCGGGCGGCCACGGACCTGTCTCTAATTGGCTGGGGAGGAAACTTGTAATGAAAGGCTATTAGCCCGGCCAGGAACCTCGGAGCAGCCAGGCGCACACCAACAGAAATTGCTTTTTGGTTAATGGACAGTTTTCTCCCTTCTCTCTTTCGTCCTCTTTTTCGACTTCCTCAAAGTGCACCCAAATGTTTCTGGGGGGGAAAAAATAAAAGGTTTAAGACGTTCATTGAAGGATCCTGAATTCTGGTGGCCAACAGCTTTTATTCCCCCCTCCATTTTGGGACATAGTGTAATTTTATTCATCACTGAGCCTCGTGCCAGAATGTATGCATTGCCTTCTTTAACCACTCCAAAAAAAAAAAAAAAAGACCAGCCGAAGAGGCAGATGAATGGACTTGACCCTGTGTTTTTTTGTCCCGTCATGAGAGAGGAGATGGAGACGAAGGTCACCTACCTAGCGCTGCCTTTGTCAGTCGTCCAGGAAAAGACAAAACCCCCCCTGCAGCAGACGGCGGGAGAGGAAGAAAGAGGAGAAGCGCTCCTCTTCTTCTTTTCCTTCTTTCTCGCTCTGTCTGGCCGGCTTTTGTTCACCACTCTGGAGTTATATATCATGCACGCGATGCATGAAGTTCACCTTGTCAGAGAAACCCAACACAACCCTGCCGCCATCGGTCACTGTGTGTGTGAGTGTGTGTGCAGCGTTTGACCGATTATGGAATGCATAATACAGCTCAGGTGTGAGGCAAACCTGTCATCACCCCCATTGCAGAGATTGCACATGACCCTTTTGATTCCAACTTCTTTATTTTACACTTACTTTTTTCTCCCGCTCTCTCTTTGACCGCGTCTACATGCATGTAATCTGTGTTGATAGAAAGCTCCGGAGAGATCTTCACCCACCCACCCACCCCCCGCCCCTCTAATGAAGAACCGCCTCTGCCAGGCTTCGCCCAGGGTTAACCTGACGCTCAGTGGCCCTACCCTCCACACAGACTCTCTCATCTCCATTCAAAAGTGGCCTGGATTCCTCTTCACACTCTATTCTCACTTATCCTTGCATTTTGTCCAGGCAATCTTTGAAAAAAAAATAAATTCTTTTTATTAATCTGAGAGTCTTCCTCTGGTAGATTTAAAAGACATAAGGATGAAAGAGTTGGCTTTAAAATCTGTCCAGTACCCATACACACAGGCAAGGTGTGAACTCAAACCTCCACAGTGGAGGTATACATAAAAAAGAAATTATCATGACAAAACTTCACACGTATCACTTTGATAATACCTGATATAATGCATGTTATGAATTTACACCACAAAGGCTACAATTTGCACTTTGTGCACAGTCAAACTGCTGCAAAGTGAAACTAATGGCAGCTGAGAAAAGTCTGAGCCTGACTAGCTGAGCCTGAAACACCTCACAGCCTCACTGTTTCACCACACTCCATCGTCCCTGGATAGAAGATTCATTATTTAAGAAGAAAAATCTCATTTCTAACTTTTCATGCAGCAAATGAAATTGTTTTGTTAATAGCAAAATAGCTAAACTGCTTTATCCTGTCCTCATAATTCATTCGTATTTGATGAGAGACATCCTCAGCAGCACTCAGCCTCACTGGGCTACAAACTGTATAAGCATATAGTCCCTGACTGCATTAACATACACGGCTGCGTTTGCACTCACACACCCACACGATGCAGGTACAGCGCGGCCCGGCACAAACAACCCGACAATAACACCAGCGATTCTCCTTCAGAAATCTAGCCACCAAGGCCCGCCTTTCAGATGGAAATATGTTTGTGTGTCGTCCCGCCGCACAAAAGGGGAGGGGAGGGAGGGAGGGGGGGGGGGGGGGGGGGGGGGTCTGAGCGTGGGGGTCCGACCAGTGATTACCTCTTAAATACATATAGATGCGTCCCTTTGAATGGCAGCTTATTGAGCAGGAGATTGGGTTAAATTAGATGTTAATCATTTCCGTTCTCCTGTTGGTGAACCGATAAGAGCTTCAGGACCACCCCTCCACAAGAGATAGGCTGAAACCCCCCCACCCCCCCCCCACATACACACACACACACACACACACACACACAACTACCTACCTCTTTCCCCTTTTTTATGGTAATGCAGGGAGTGTGCCTCCCCATTTAGATTTTTGACTCACTCTCTCTGTCCCTTAGAGAAACGCCGATCATTCGCTCACTGCATTTAATAACAAAGAGGAAGAGGGAGATAAGTTGTGCAGCTCAGACTGAAAGCAGCCTAGAAACACATTTACTTTTTTCAGCGGGGTTGAAATAGCCCAAGTTAAACCCGTATAGGGAGGGGGGGGGGGGAGAAGGGAGGGAAAAGAAAAAATCATAACCAACTCCCTCTCTTTCAAAAGGGAGAAAATAAGACGGCGGTGAAAAGTGTTGTATGAAATCCTTCAACTTCTGAAAGACTCACGGACAGAGATGATTGTGCGCTGGGATCCTGTTGCCTCATTCAAGGCACAATCGAGAGCTTTTGCCCAAGAGATGACATATTTATGTATTGGGACGAATAAGCATAATCTATCTATATTGTGTACCGTTCAACTGAATATAAAGTCATTATATTAGTCTCCAAATATGGGTGTGGCCTGCCAGAGCCAGATTATAAGACATCATTACACCACTGAGATGAACTAAAAGTATGTTCATTCTATGTCACAATGGCTCCTCTGTTGCCAATATTCTTGTGTCTGCAAAGGAATATTGTTATATATTTTTTTTTGTTACCTCTGCAGACTACACACTTGAAATATTGACATTTTATTTTGTGAAAGAAAAGGTCTAATGATGGTAATGGAAGCCAAACATCTGCGCTACTTTGAAAATGCTGCGTTTACGCCGCTCTGTGCATAATGATGCCATATCAGATGGAAAGAAGAAGAAGAAAAAAAAAATGACGAGCACTATTGGAAGTTCCACTGGAGGACTTTTTCGCCCTGATAGCAGATGGTTACATGTGCAGCGGGAAAGAGATACTGACTTGAAAGGTTTCTGCTGGTCTTTTAAGGTGACTGTTGCAACATACTGTACAGCATGTGTGCACAACCGCAGATGAAACCGTGTGTGAAAACACAGGTGCAGGGCAAAAGTTAACGAACCCAGCAACCTCTCCCCCCCCACCACTTCTTCAAGCTGCTGCGTATTGTGTTTTACCATCAATAAATCATCATCATCATCACCACATTACCTCGGAGACACGAGTGTCATTACTGTAAACAAATAAGACAGTTACCAAGGAAATGAACAGACATGTAGCTCAGATCATGGTGTGAAAATCGCTTTATGGAACAAAAGAAGCTCGTCTTCCAGAGAAAGTGTAGAAACTGTGGAAGCAGAGAAAAAGATTGTATTGTCATTTATACTCCCTCAATTTAAACAAAACTAGAGCTGCGACGATTAGTCAATTAATCGATAAGTCGATCGACAGATCGTCAATTACAGTCATTTACTATAATGTAAGGAAAGCAGATTTTTGCCTGTAAAATTTAATATTTGGGGGTTTTGGACTTTTACATTTAATGACGTCACCATGGGCTTTAATTGTGATGAGCATTTATAGATTAAACAGTTCACTGACTACCTGAGAAAATAATCTGCAGATTCATTTGACAATAAAAAGTTGCAGCCTTAAACATAAATCTCTTAAATACTGATACTAAAAACTAAACGCACTATAATAATAAACAAATGCACTGTTACAGATTGAACCATCAAACAGAATATATATATATATATATATATATATATATTCGACCAGCTTCAATATTAAAAAGTAATTATAAATAATATACTGTAATAAACATGTTTATGAGAACTTTTACTTATGATAGTTTCCTACATTTTGATAATAATATTTTGAATGCAGGACATTTACTTGGAGTTTATTACATTGTGGTTTTGTTACTTTTACTGAAGTAAAAAGATACTAACTGCTGTGAAACACAGCCACAAATGTTCTTGACCACGGCCTCCTTTATTTACGGTAATTACAGCAAAATGTCACGACTAATTTGACAGTGATGCATCGCCACGCGGAGCTCCTTTAATGTCTGCCATCGAGCTGTGTTTTCCCCTCCGCCAGCTCTTTTCTCTGTGACTTCATGCACCACAGTTTGACTGTTTCAGGTCAGAGGAAAAGAGATAAGAAGAAGTGATTTTTCTTACCTTGGTCACGCCCCCCCCCCGACTCTCCTCCACCCTCCACCAGCAGCACCACCACCAGCAGCACCATCCCTCCCTCTCGCAGCCCTCAGACAGGCAGAGTGACAGGCCTCCAGTGTAAGCCTTTATTTACATTAGTCGTAATACTACAGGTGATCAAAACAACATGGTCGTCTCCCACGATTAGCCCGTTAAACATTAGATGTGTTATGACAAGCTGACTCCCACTCCCACCCAACACACACACACACACACACACACACACACACTTATCCACTATCTCAGTACAGGCCAACGTCATCTGGAAATGTTTGTAAGCATGTCGTGGGCATTTGAATACAATAAACATCTTTTAGAAAATCATATACATCTGCACGGTTAATTTAGCAGATTTTTTTTTTCTTGTTTTCACGCAGAATCACTGATGCACACGAGTTGATTTCATATGAGTCACTTAAGCTTCTTACGAGCTGTTTAATCTGAGTTTTAATGTTTTCCTAAACTGCTGATGGATTCAGACGCCACAGTCAGACGTGAGGTAAACACGATGGCTATCGTTTATTTCGCCTGCGGTCAAAATAATACGACTGATCAGTTTTTAATAACCGATTTTAACCAATGAGTTTGTAAAACGTTAGAAACCGTCTTCATGTCCGTTGAGTAAAATAAAGGACTGAATGAGTGAAATTAAAGGAAAAAAAAAAAAAAAAAAGGACCCAATAAAGGAAGACACTTCTGAAGCTCGTATGACAAGATACCGAATTTCAATTTGAGTTTGCGGAGGCGTGGAGGAGAAAGGCGGTGTTGTGAGCCTTTGATACCCTGCCGAACGGAGTCCTTCCCCAGCTGTGCTGGCTAATTTGTTCCCTCGGTCCTATCTCGCCCCCTCCCAGTCTCCGTTTAGCATTATTAATCAAATTACACCCACTAAACTTTCTTTTTCTTGTGTTATTGAAATTGTCTTCCTTTTTTCCCCCCCCCACTTTCTTCTCGAGCATTTCTTGAGCATGTCTCTTCATGTCCTCTCGCTGCTAGTTGAGGGTAAGCTGGGAAAGAGTGAAAAGCAGAGGACTTGTCATTCAGAAACAGTGGCATCAGGTTAATGATTTAATTTTTTCAATTAAGATAAAGAAACACTCTCCCTCCTGACCTGCAGGGCAGCACTGCACATCAAAGCACCACTGCTCCTAATTGTTTTTGTACTCAAGAATAAAATTTCAAAAGAGTTTGTGTCAGTGTGTGTGTGTTACGTGCATATGTAGATGTGTGTGTGTGTGTGTGTCAATGTGCTCTCCAGCCATCTCCACCCAACAGTGGCCCGATCATTTGAATCCTCCCATTCCCACCCCAGTATTAGCCCATGATATGCCATTTACACCGGCGCTCACGGCCGCCGCTCCCCCCGAGCGACTCCTGCACATATAGGACGGCAGCGTTTACAGTTCAAAGTTGAAGCCCATATGTTCAATTAAAAACAACCCTATTAAAACCATTTACAAGCCTGCGTACTGCACCGGCAATCAAACCGCTGTATCTTTCGCCCCCTGCACTCAGCTTTGTCTTTACCGCCTCCAAGTTGAAGGCTACTCTCGTGTATGAAATTACCTTTTTGCCAGATGAAAGTCATTAGAAAAACCATTCGAATATGCTAATTCTGGCTAGATTAAAAGCTGCTGATGAGTGTGTATGTAGAGCGGCAGTTGGGGGGGGGGTGCACACTTTTATTAGAAGTGCATTTTATGAACTTTTTTATTTTGCTATGATTTCTTGGTTTGTAATAATAAGACGTTAAAATGACAGCAAAGTTCAGGATCAAACCACGTAAACATACAGTAATTACTGGATTTCTGCTACATGTTTTTAATGTAAACAGTTGTTGTCTAACGTCCAGTTATCCACGTGCAGACTGACGCCGCTGCAGACTTTGTCTCGTGTTGTTGTCTCGATGTCACCGGGGGTTATTTCCAGGGATGCCCCCGCGTTGCCCAAAGCGTTTCCTATGATACAGAGAAATGCTGACCATGACGATGATGTTTTGGTCATTTCACAAATACCATTGATGTCGTATAAAGGAACAGCACATACAGCGGCTTGGCTGATATTACAGATGATCTGCGTGTGCTGCTGGGAGCAGTCAGCCTCAGCTCTCTCGGTGTGTAGCCTTGCATTGCCCCCTACTGAAACCCGACTCCTTCACCGACTCTCCACTGCTTTTTTTTTTTGCTTTTTTTCTTCTCTCCCCCCTCTTGGCTTTCTTTTCCACTCAGTTTTGTCCTCGTCTTCATCATTTATGATAGGATGATTAATACATAGATTTTCGCGTCAGATGTGTGTGTGTGTGTGTGTGTGTGTGTGTGTGTGTGTGTGTGTGGGTGTGTGTGTGTGTGTGTGTGGGTGTTGGGAAAAAGAAAAAATAAAATTGGAGGGATTTTTCTGTGTGACGTCCAAGTGCGGGGGGAAGAGTGGTTTCTTCAAAAGTTCACGGGGTGAACGGGGGAGACGCATGCATGTTCTCTGTCTTTTTCTGTCTCTCACTTTAACACACACACACACACACACACACACAAGATGACCAATGCCGAGCTTCACTGGGGAGTAGCAGAGGAAAGGAAGTGTTGACATTCCCTGTATAATTAATTACCGCACTTCACCGAGAGACAGACAGGTCACAGGACATTTCTGTCTGTCTCTCTCTCTACCTCTCGCCCTCCCTCGCTTGTAGCCACCACTAACACAGACGACGGTAACCCAATACGTCGGCTCCAGCAGCATCTGAGGAAGGAGGCATTATCCTTTTTCCTCGTGCCGTCTTCTGGAATCTGCCCATAAAACTAAAATCAGCGATAGTGATGAAATAGTGACATTGATTTGACCTAAAAGGAAGAAAATACAGCCTCGATCGTCGTGGTTCTAGTTCCAAATATGTTCGATGAATCCTTGACGTACAACTTGATGAGATTGTCTGTGTGTGTGTGTGTGTGTTGCCGGTGTCGGGGCGGCTCCCGGGGCTTTTGGGAGGCAGTGGCTGCTGCTGGTTAAATCCTCAAAGTGGCCTGGCCGCTCCTTGCCAAAGCTGCCCGCCTCAGTCCAGAAGTAATCCACAGCAAATTCCTTCAGCCTCAGTATCACAGGCCTGCGCTGTGGAAAGACGCGCTGCCAGGGGACTCGGGTTGTGCGTGTGCACGAGTGTGTGTTTGAGCATGTGCACGCGTGTAGTCGTCTTTTCTGATTCTGAGCATGAACAGCGTGACAGGGTGAATATGTGCGCATGTTTGCTTGTATGTATAGTGCTGCGTGTACTCGCATGCTGATGTGCATGCAGGCCTGGATGTGTGTGTGTGTTTTTCAGTGTGTTGGGAGATGGCGTTGCTGCAGCCGGAGCCCAGCCAGCTGACATTCAGACTGGCTTTCTTGCCTCTCTTCCTGGCCGCTCTCCCAGCCAGCGGTTTGTTGGCGGCCCAGGAGAAGGAGGAGGCACTCCATTCGCCTGGTTAAACATCCCCGTGTGCTCGTTCCCCGGTGATGAAACATTTGTTTCTTTACGAGGGGGTTAACGGACATGGGAGGCGCCGGGAGGGAGGAAGAAGAAGAGGAAGTGAGAGGCGATCTGTTCGAGAGCCGTTTCACAAATTCATAGGAAGCAGACAGGTTTGCCACCACTCTGCTTGTTTTTTTTTTCTTCTTCTTCTTCTTTTCTTTTTCTCCCCCCCCCCCCCCCCTCTCCATCACCTTTCCTTCTTTTCTCTGGATGGCTCGTCTTGCCAGTCTGGACTCTGTTCTGCCTCTGCAGCAGATATCAAACTCGGGAGGTTTACAAGAAAGCATTTGATGGACACAGCAAGGCCTGCGTCTTGAGTTTACATACGTGTCACGCACAGCTGAAACAGAGACAGCGCTCGTGCCAGATGATGTAACTGCAATGAAAAGAAATTCAAACTGTTTTAAACTGATATTAAATTGCTATGGATGATCCGGTCATATCCACATCTATTCAGTGTCAACATGTTTGCTCATGCAGGAATTATAATGCCAGTTCATCACTTCTTCTCTTCAGTGATTTTGGTATTAAAAAACTTGACGTTTGTCACGTGAAGCACCTCTTGAGTTCTTGCTGCCTCTGCCTGCGCTCCTCAGACAATGGTCATTTGTCCTGCACTGTCTGATTTAACGAATATCCAACAGCAACAGAGAACTTGATCTCTCATGTTACAAGTGAAACCACGTTGGTGCAGGAAAGCAGAGGACAATGTAATAAAGTGAACGCTGACATTTAATGAGTTGTCAGTGTTTTCCTTCTCTTCCTCTCTGTGTCGGACTTAAGCCGTTTGGTGGGAAATCTTTGAAGTTAAAAACAAGCAACCTGGACATTATTGAATCCTATTTAGAAGGGCCTGGATTGAGAAAGCCTTAAAGACACGCAGGAAAGCAACGCTCGGGCTTCTGTGCCTTTTAATGTTCACAGCATCCCGCTGCCTTTCATGTCCATGCTATCTGGAATTAATTGCTTTTTCAAAGTCGGTGTGTTCGTTTTGGTGTGTACGTGAGAACACGTGTGTGTGTGTGTGTGTTTGATTGTGAGTGTGCACATTTTTCCTGCATTTGTTTACCATTCACGTTTGGTGCATTTTAGTGTGTTAATGTACAGAAAATGCTTTTATGTGCTGGAGTGTGTTCGTATTTGTGCACTGCGCGTCGCTTCGTCGTGTAACCAGATCACATTTAGTGCTCCGACTAATTTCCCATTCCTGTATTTGATGTAAATTACCAAATCCTTTAGGCCTCCCGTTTAAATTGTCAGGTCGTATAAGCAGACTTGAATGGCCGCAGCACCTCATGACAGTCCCTTTGGGAGGCAGAGTCAGCAATCAAAAGTCAGAGGAGGCTAAAAAGAGAACAACTTCAACCCAAACAGAGTCTGGTGAGAACCAGAAAACCCTCCGTCGCTCCCTCAGACGCTCCATTTTCACCATTTTTGTATAAAACGTCAGCTAATGCAGTGTGGGCTGGCGCCAGCAGTGTGTATGGCTGTACGTTGGTACCGTCCGTAATGTGTTTATATAACATCCCTCACATTCCACGCTAAGAGCCTTCGACTCTCCCAAGTTCATTCAAGCAGGACACACACACACACACACACACACACACACACACACACACACACACACACACACACACACACACACACTCACACTAAGTCTGAGCACATGTGCGCAGAAAACTACACAGAGCACATGCAAACACTTTAAAGTCATCTACATGCATGTTCTCAGACACACACACACACACACACACACACTCCCATTCTCAAATATCCATTGTGGCATTACAGAGGGGATCCCAACACGCAACAGCGGCACTCTGGGCCGCAGAGGACGGAGTAGTTTAGTTTCTGAAGACATCCATCATCGGCAGGCAGGACGTCAAAGCCCAGCGCTTAGGGCCTCATTCTCTGATACCATTACTGCATTACTGTTACTCCGCTAACGCCGTCACTGAAGGGCAGCGGAGGAAGGAAGGCTACAGCGGTGTTAAAGAGATTTACTCTGACTAGGATAAAATATGGAGTGTGAGTCGAGTTAGACTGGAGTTATTTATTTATCTGTCCGGGGGTGTGTGAATGTTAGTGAAGATTATGGAAAGTGTAACGTGTCTGTGCAAGTGTGAAAAAGGTATGTGCCGCTCAGTGTGTCAGTGTATCATTGTAGTTTATGTAATTGACATCCAACGCCAGAGATGAAATAAATCCCTCTTTAAATACTCACTTCTGTCTGAATACAATATTGATTTAACTGAATTCAGGCTTTCATTACCTCTGCCAGGGAGGTTATGTGTTCAGGCCGGTGTGTTTCTCTGTTGGTTAGCAACTCATCACAAAACCTTCACAGATTCAAATGGAGTTTGGTGCACAACGTGTTTGTTTTTGGTGCAGATTAAGGAATCCTTAACAATGAAAGACTGCAAAGTAGGTGTTTTGCTCGCAAACTGGATCCAGATCTTTCACATTTATCTTTAAAATAAAGTTTTTTTTCCGAGTGGTTTCAAATAAAATCGGTTGCCACACTCTGAAATCGGCTCTACATACAGTTAAATACACCTATGCTTCGTCACGGCAACACTTTTCATTTAAGTGCTTTGTAGTTGCCAAAGCAACACAGCAACGGCGCTCAGCACCAAAGATGGATAGAAAACCAAATAAATTTAGCAAATTTTGCCAATTTAAAGCGACATAAACCGCAGCCAGCAAAATAGCATAATAGGGCAGTTGTTCATCATACACATCACATCTACTGCACGGCATTCTCTGTTTTCTCCAAGGTCCCCAGTAGTGCACAGACCCGTGTAAACAAAGCCTGTGATGGCATGTCTGCCAGAGAGGTGTGGAGCAGAGCTGGATCGAGAGCCACTGCTCTTTGTGGCTCTGCCAGGCTCCGACACTCTTTGCCATCCTGCCAAATTCTCCTGCCGAAGACTCACCAGCCTTCCCTTATCCTTCCCCGCTCTCCTCCTCCTCCTCCTCCTCCTCCTCACCCGCTCTCGGCTCCATCTGTTGCGCTGGAATGGACTTCTTCTTCTTCTTCTTCTTCTTCTTCTTCCTCTTCTTCTTCTTCGTCCTCCTTCTCGGTGCCTTTTTCCGCCATCTTGTTCTCTGCTGGCTGGGGGCTGCACCGGAGGAAGATGTCACCGAAGTCCCCAAAGTGCAGGAAACAACAACCTCTGTCGCCTACTCGGGATAATCCCTCTCTGAAATGAACTTTAACTGAAAAATGTTTATTTTTCAAAGTGTATAAATATTTTTCAATAACCTGTCGCCATTTTTTTCCCCCTTAATTCCCCATTGAGCTGTTGTGGTGATAAATAAAATAGAGTGGTTGACAATGGGGGACGTCAGAGAGCGTATGGGGGGGTGTGTGGGGGGGGCGAGGAGAGTCAAAAGGCATTGAGTTCCCTCAGCCATTGTGTGTGTTGACACCCTAATCCGCCACAGCAGCCATGCAGGTGTTGTGCAGCATTCAGGTCTTTGAGGCAGCTTTCAGCGCACGCCATGGCACCTCTGTATTCACCCTGATGTCTCTACAAGGAAACAGTGGATCAGTGTTTCAGCGACTCACCGTCAGCTGTCACGCAGCCACTGTGAGAAGCACATTTACAGCACAAAGATCCCCTTAGACTGTCTTTGTGTCAGCATTGTGCCACAGCCTCTTTCTCCTCAGCCATAATGACGACTGATTAAATCCCGGCGAGCTGTTTCGAATGCTAGGTGTCAGTCGAGCAGGGCACAGGTAAGCCCCTCCGCCGCCGCCGCCGCCGCCGAGAACGAGGGGAGCGAAGGAAGGGCGGAGCGCGAAAAGTAAAGTATTTCTGATGGGGGTTTTATCACGCCGCCAAGGTGTCAACTACAGAGGGGGAGAGAGAGGCATATGGGAAAATATGTATCTGTTTATTCTATTATTCATAGTGTATCTTATTGTCACCCTGACACGTTTAGAATGCATGTCAGCTGCTGGTTTGAGGTTTGTTTTTTTATTTTGGATCTCTGCGAGAGCTTACAAAATGGATGTGTTTACCTTTTCCCTGAAAGCACCGCGCTGAATACCTGTGTGTCTGAGATGAGGCTTATTAAATTTGATGAGTAAAAAATGTCTTAACGCTTTATCTCGCCTTTGTGTCGTCACGTTGGTATCTACCCAGAGCCAGACACTCTCCTCAGGACGCCAACAGCGGCTAGAAAGATAAACAGGCCCGTGTTTTCCTCCTTTTACTCCCTTTTCTCTCCCCTTTTCATGATATGCAGTCATACACCCGTAGCCCTTGTTAATTGTGTAGTCAGTCAGAAATCCTAAACAGAAACTCAGAGTTTGCTGTATCTGACAACAGTGAAGCTGGCTCTGATGACGCTTTGGGATTTTGGCATTTCCTCCTTTCTCCTGAGGGTTAAGGTGATGGATGTTTGAAGGTTTGATCTGACACTGAGACGCGTCTGAATACGTGGAATCAAAGGAACATGCAAAGGAAAGTAAGCAGACAGGCTTTATTTATGAGGAAATGGACTCCAGGGAAACACACCCATCTCTTTTATTAGGCTATACACTTCAGAGCTATGGAAGAAATATTTGAAATTGGATGCATTTCTACAAAGCAAAGCTTACACTGCTATATGTTCAGGCCTTCTCTGTAACGCAACAACAGCTTGCGATGCACGAGCTGAGCCATGAACGCTGGTAACGCTTCTATTTATTTTGTAATTTATGTTTCAGAGTATATTTTGTTATGACTCCGATCTTGATCAGTACGTCGGCTTATGTCAATTTGAGTTTACTCACATCAAGGATCTACAGTACCTAGACAGCAATTTATGCCGTTATTAGTCGACACATGACAGCAAACGAGAGGAGAGTAAGGTGGGGGAGCGGCACGCAACAAAAGGTCCACAGCCGCATGCAAATAGGGGACATTGCGGTTCAGGTTTTCTTATGTCAACATTACGCACTTCAGGATCATTGCTCCAACAGCATTTTTTTACTTTATTTAATCAGGTGGTTTTATGAGAGGCCCGAGAACAACAAACACTGCATACAAGAGCAACACATATGAAGAAAGACAACTAATAATCAAGTTTAAGTAGCCACTTAGTAGGATCCTGAAGGTATTTCAACCTGCTGATCAACAAATCCATGCTTACTGGGATATTTTGAAAGAAAACTAGTGGAGGAATGCTCGCAAAATTCAGTTCACATCAAATTATAACCAACTCTTCGGGTCACTCGTCCCATTTCAGCCCGTCTTTGTCATTTACCTATAATAAAAAAAAAGAAGGATTTCTGCAAATCTTTTCTCGTGCAGCTCTCTGAGACGTTTATTCAGATTTCTCAGGCTGCAGTTTCTACAGAGGGAAACGTGAGCCTATACAGTGAATCTAAGAGGCTTAAGCTATGCAGATGTTTGATTAAAGATCAATTTACAGGCTCCGAGTTAAGTTTTCTTTACAATATAAGAAAAGTTGGACACAATGGACCAGCAGTGAATTAGGATACAAACTTTTTGTTATTCAAAGCTAAATCCAAGGGCATTGAGACAGAGAGACAAAGTTAGCCAGAGAGGGAGAGGGAGAGGGAGATCTGTGCTGTGTCAGCAGTGCGCTTAAACCAACTCCAAAGATTAATCACAGGAAAACACATACAGCACATACACACAAGTACTCTCTTTCACACACACACACACGCATATACCCACAGTTGTATATCTCACATTCCCAGCAGTTCAAAGTGTGGTTGGTTTGAAACAGATTAAAAACTGTCTATGAAGTGATGCATTGCAATTGTCATAGCAAGGGTGGGAGAGATCTTTTTTGCATAAAAATCCCCTCTTTCTTCCCACCGCTATCAGCAAAGAGATGGAGAACTCACTAATCCTGCTGTGGTCGCATTTGCATCGGTGGCAAATAAACAAAAGCACACCATTTTTCATCTCCAGCTTGTATATTAAAAGGAGATGGCGGGGGTATGGGAGGGAGGGGAGGAGGAGGAGGAGGAGAGGAGGGAGAAAGGGGGGAATGAGAATGAGAGAGAGAGGGCACCCAGGCAGACCCTTTGGTGTCAGAGATATGCTTGCTGATGTTTGGTCTTGGTAAATGGAAACTACTGTGGCGTGTTTGCCGCATCAATCCCTCCTTTCTCATCCCAGGTGGAGATGTGGGAGAGGAGAGGGTGATGGATTATACGGAGGGGGGGGGGGTGGTGAATGGAAGATACAAGAGGACCTCGTCCGGACACATGGAAGAAGAAAAAGAAATGTCCAAATGCAATATTTGCACTGTATTCTACATCAGTAACATAACTGAAACCGGACTTTAGCCACCGGGGGGGGTGTAAAGTTGAGGAGCAACATGCTTTTCTTCCTCCCTTCCACCGTGACCTTGAGCCAAGCCACTCAACCACTAACTGCTCAGTGACCACACATAAAACAAGGGGATTGTACCAGTCTGCCCTCAGGGTGAGAGGGAGAGATAATCAAGATGTGTTCAGAAACTTAACGTGGACCACAACCTTCTGGTTGGGACACCCCCAAAGGGTCACGAGATCTGAGGGGTGGTTCAACGGGTGCGGAAAACACTACGCCTTCACATTTTGTGTGTTGAGTCTGGCATGTTTGTATAGTATATAGTTCCTTTTAGTGACACTTGGAAGTTACTCAGTACCTTCCTGCATCCATATTCTTCATATTCATGCTTGCGATCTATTCTCCATATTGTAATTGTACTATTTTTTCTGTACTGTTGCATGTTATGTCTATGCATTGCCGTTAGCAAGACAATTTGTTGTTGTAGTGTTTTGGTTTTACTAATTAATAAATGAAACCCACTTGTGCTCATGAAACATGCTGATTACTTGAGACTATTTTACTCTATGTCCAAGTCTAATGTAGTATTCATATAAAAAAGAAGATCCCTTCAAATTAAATAAAATCTAATAATTTGAGTTTGATCTCGCCTTCCTCAACATATTTAGTCATCAACCTTTTCAGACATATTTTGATATGAAAAATGATTACATACATGCATGTACATCCATATATATATACACAATTCTCCAATTACAAACTAGAAACAAACATATCAAGTACTTGTTACACAGAACTCTGTGTACCAAGTATTTGCCAGTGTGACAGTAGACTGTTGCGTCTTGTCCCGGTGCCATAATCCACCGCCAAAAGTACCCGAAACTTGTTCATCAGCACTATCAACATCATCATTTCTGCCAACAACGGCTGGGAGATACAGTTTCACACCCGACGCTGCCGGCTGGTGTTTGAAAACAATTTGTCAATTGGCTGTGGTTAAACCTGTAGCCCCCGTCGCCTTTCTTCCCTCTGACCCGTGAGAAAAGAGATTAGCTATTCAAGGCAGGCAACAGAGTGACAATCGCCGCATCAGATCAATATTACTTATCTCTCCCCCTCTCCCTCTCTCTGCATTACACTCCCGGTACAGTAATACACCTGGAGGAACCAGTGAGTGTGTGGTGATTAGATTAGGCTTTTACTGTACACAAGCATACACACACCCTGATAAGAGAGATGCTGCTCTGCCTCTCTTCCAGCTGCCGTGTGAAGTGGAGAGGATAAAGACTACAAGCCCAGGGTGTTTGAGTTTGTTGCTCTCTGCAGAGGAGCGCTGTAAGGTTATTGGTTAGCTGTCACGCCTACAGAGTGTACGTTTCTTTTTCTTTTTGCTCTGAATCATACAGCGCAAGTTGACTTTTGTTGTATTTTTGTTTTAAACTTGCTTACAGCTGCCCAATTTCCAAGCAAACCTGGTCTTGTAAACACACGTCACACGGACACACATGTTGCTTGTGTAAAAGGTTCAGTAAAAACAGGTTTGAACCCAAAAGCACGACTCTGAGAGCGCGCCGGTAGTTTCCTCTGGGTCGAAAACAAGTCAAAAGCAGGCAGGCAGGCAGGAGAGATGAGGCGGACTTTTCCAATCAGGGATCAGGCTGGAGAGTCCAAAAGGCAGGCAAGGGGTCATAACAGCAAAACTCAGGCAGGCAGAGAAAATGGCTGGAAGGCTGAGGCAGAGCGGCACAATATGGGCTTTTTAACCATTTGTTTACATCTCGCCAAGAATAAAGAGTGCGAATGTTGTCCCTCCGTGGCTCTATAGGACTGATATGTGGGTTCAAATCAAATAAGATGACGTAAAACAGTCTTCATGGACCACAGTCGTAGTTGGTCGGCATAAAGATCTCTTAAAATCGAAGCATACATGTCATATCTGATGCCAGCGATGAATAATACCAAACAAAGACCAATAAATCAACCACTTTTAAAAACCTTTTAGTTGACTGAGACTCTATCAACCAAACAGTCAGACTTTCAATCCATATGAACACATCTGCCTCTGTTCACTACTTCTGTGCTGTCTTTCCTAAATGCCTGCAGTCTGCCCCCCCCCCCCCCCCCCCCCGAGATGATTTTGGATGTGCAGAGAGAGCGGGTCGTGGGCTTTAGATGAACCATTGGCTCTCCTTCTCAGCCTTGTAAATAATTAGAATTCCCCGGCTGACTGCAGTGCCTGGACACTTCCATAATTACATTGTCAGTGCAGCGGCTGATTAAGGCTGGGCTGTGAAGTATGGTATTAGCTGTACTGTGTCTGCATGTAGAATAGAATAGATGACCCTTAGCTACCTTCAGCTCGCTCTGCAGGGACTCACACTGCGGCTGCAGAGAGCCGGATGGCGGTGGATTACGTTACTGATCGAGACGATTTATAGAGAATCCTCATTTAGAAACTCATCGGTCTGAGGCAAACAAAATGTTATAGTTATTTTGCTGCTGGCTCCTCTACCTGCCTCTGTACTTCAGTTAGCGATTTCCTCCATTTCCCAGAATGCCTTCTGACATAGCCAATCTTGTTGTAATCAGCTTTTTGTGTTTGCAGACAGGATGAGCAATAACAACATGACAAAAGATTGGGAGTCGCTCTCCTTACTTAAGGCAAATGTGTACTTTACATTTTATAAACAAACTTCATCAGAGAACAAAACCCCAGAGAGAACACAGTGCAGTTGTTTGATTCTGTATGGAGGTTCTGGACACGTCAAACGGCAGACCGCTGAGATTAAGCTTTTACAACCTGCAGTGGAATCGGGCCTCAAATCCCGAAAGTTCCTTTTGAGATGAACTATCCCTTTAAGACCTCTGTCATCTCGCTCTCGCCCTGCCGGTCTCTCCACTCTGACTGCAGCCGTAAAGCAGAGATGCAGAAAAATGGCCATCTCGATAGCAGCAGTGATGATAAAGATGATGATGGATATTTACCCCGACCACACTCACTGATTTATCACTGCTTGGCCAGTGTATGATGGGTTACTGTATCATACATCTCTGCTGGGTAAAGCTCCACTATAGGCGAGCCTGGAGAGGAGAGGAGAGGACCCCCCCCCCCCACCCCCTCCCCTCTCTCCCTCCCTCCCTCCCTGCCTTTCCCCTGACCTTGCAGCTTTATGACTGCAGTAATGCGCTGCAGATGAAGAGGGGAGCAAATCCACCGGAGATAATAGACAAATCATCTCCACGAGGTGGTGGAATAAAAATCCCCAGACAAACAGACAGCCTGTGTGCTCTTGGACACCCCTTTAAGGAACTCTAGTGTTGATAAGTAATTATCCCTGCCCAAAGGCATGATGGGACTCACAGAGAGAGAAAACATTTGTATGATATGTTTGCAGTACTGCGTGTACAGTAAATCTTTAAAGAACGGATTGCGGACTAAGAATCTGTGGATCAGTAATTAAATTAGCGATCGCTGTACACGAAGTATGATCCTGCACGCATGTATGTATTTAATGCCACTTGCATGTACTTTGTGTATGTATAATACCACTTAGCAGGGCTTGTATCAATCCACTTAAGATTCACAAGGAAAAAGAAAGACATCTAGTGGAGATTACGTTAACATGCTGCACCTGTTGATCAGACAAGCTAATGAAGCACATTTGATGGGTTTGGCAGGAGGAGGGAGATTTGTATTTCTTGTTATTCACACAAAGCTAAATCACGTGCTTGAGAGGCCTTGTCCTTGAAAACAGCAGGATTGACACCTCTGAACTTGTGCAACTGCCTCCTCTCACGCAGTAACTTGCTGAGTGAAGAATCACATGACACAGGTGCTTCTACGTCTGGTCCCGGCGCTGACCTCGGGTAGGCGGGGTGGGTGGGGCCGGGCCTACGTGCCTGCAACAGCTGCAGGAATCCAAAGTATGACAAGGAGCTCCTCCACTGAACTCTCACATAGTGCTGCGCTCGTGTCAAAGCTACAGTTATGTGAGTGGGAGGGGAGCTACTGTATGTGATGCAGTGACATGTGTACGTCTGGCCGAATGCACTGAAAGGGATTAGTGTTAGACTGATATCAGCTTCCTGATATTAGCCTTTATATTTATAAGTCATTAAAAAATCTGCCACCAATGAAGGGAAATCTTGCAATTTCCAATGAAAATATAAGGAACAGATTCCGGACATTTCTCCAAATATCAGGTTTTGGCCGTTATAAAACCCACAAACCCACATTGTTCTTTCAAACCTAAATACGGTCTCTGCGTCATCAGACAGCCACAAAGTCAGAGACAGAGAGCATGACGACGTGCTGTGGCGGCTCACAAGTGCTTCACCTGGTTGAGAGGCCTGATCAGACTCTTGGCATCTCTGCAGCGCATGCACTAAATGTGCTGGGTGGAGTCAAGAACGCAGGAATGTCGTGCCGAAGTCCAGTCTGGAAAAATGAGAGTGATGATAAGAAGTTGTTTGAAGTAATAATCTGCGTGGCTGCGGTGCTTCTATCCTGCAATCTCACCCGGTAATTGAACTGGGTTTGCATTACTGTGACAAGCTGGACAAATGTATTGACATTTCATGCTGATGATGTGTGAGGTTGTTACCCGTCACTGCTCACGCCAACGACCCAGGTCAGACTTCTGTTTATTCCAAACAAACCTGAAAAATAGAAAGACGTCTTCGGATCCAGACGCAATGCAGCTACACAGATCGTAACCTTGATAGAAGAGGCAGTATTTCCATTTGAAAGACCAAATGAAAGAACCATATTGCAGGATTGCAGTCCATCTGGCCCTCTGACAGTACTGCAGCATTTGCATCTCAAGTTCTGCTGTTTCCACATTCCCAAAACTGGCTGAGATGCACTGCGGCAAGAAGGGGCTTTTCAGAAACTGGTTTTTTAACGTGTGGGGTTAGCGTGTAGCTCGTGCAGAAAAACAACATGTCTACACCACAGGCATTTCAATAAGTAAGACAGAATCTTACTTCAAACAAGCAGCACCAGAAGATGAAGTTTAGATTACACATAAGAATATTTCTATGAAGGAGGCCTCATCATGAAGGTGTTGTTTTACTTGAAATGAAAAAAAACAACAAAAACAAACTGAATTGCCTCCTTTGGGGAGAAGACAAAAAAATGCCCCGTGTTTGACCCGAGAGTGAGGCAGGTCAGAGGGGAGGAGGGAGGAGGAGGGGAGGGGAATCGGGCTTAGAGCGAGGGGGAGGCAGAAGAAGGTAGAGGACGGGTGTCAGGACGGAGCTCAAGGAGCAGTTAGAGAAAATAAACAGATGGGAGCTTTGAGGATATTCTATCTGAAGCTTAGTCCTGTTGAGTATAAATATGGTGGCGGGTAAGCCATCTAAATAGGCCTGTGTTTACCTGTCTACACGGCCCAAATTAATCACCCATGCCGCCACGAGCCGCCGGGGGAGGGAGGGAGAGAGAGGGGTGGGCAGGGCAGCGGGGAGGTAGGAGTGTAAACACAGCTAAAAGCTACTGGTTGGCACCATTTTGTTTTGGTTAGGATACAGAGTGAGTGATTAGGCTGCTCTGCTGTGATGAAGGGGTGGCAGGAGTGATGGAGGACCTGGGTGTCTGTCTGTGTGTGTGTGTGTGTGTGTGTGTGTGAGGACTACACCTTTTAAAATTTTTGAATTTGCAAACAGACATTTTTTTTGTGATTCTTTTCAGGACAATATACATTTAAACGGCAAAAAAAGCCTTTACAGCATTTAGATTAACACGTGACAATATACTGAACTCCATTCAAATTTTATACTAGTTTAACTGACTGTTCTCGCAGAGGCTAAAAGTGATCAGATGATGAATCAGTCAGCTGATCGACTGTTAATCAAAACGTCTAAATCACTTATTGAACTAAAACGCCAAACCAACTCTCGTCCTGACTTCTCAAATGTGAGAATTTGCTTTTTTTCAACCGTTCAATGGGTTTTGGACTGTTGGTCCTAAATAAAAACACATGCAATTTGAAGACGTTACCTCGGACTGTGTACAATATGTGTTTCTATGTTTTTGTGACATTTTAAAGACAGAAAAAAAATAAAAAATTGACCCATAATGAAAACGATTGTAAGCTGAACGATAGTCTCATGAATAGGTCAGTCACATTGGCTTCGGATGACACACATTGTCTGACATTTTTAATACAAGATCAATATCAGAAAGCTGATCTGCCGGTCTAAGGCCTTGTATGCATCTGTTTAAATTAGCACAACAGTGCGCTGCACGGCACATAAAGCACATATGACTTGTGTCCCCATTGTGCTGCACCTCTGCTGATAGAATAAGGAGTCAGATAAGATGTGACGCAGTGAAAGGAAAGGCCGGGCGTTTGTTCTGGATTTTCCATTATGTGATTTGGCATGCTGATGCCTTTCATTTCAATCATTAGAATTCAGCCGGGATCAGGAGAGCTTTCAGGTGCAGGAGAGGAGCTGCGTTTGGATTAGCGGTCCACGTAGCCGCGGCAGGATAGACTCCAAACGAGGCTGATTATCATACCATTTCTCATACCTGACACGATTAATGCAGTTTTTTAACCTCTTCTTTAAAAAAAAAAAAAAAAGGGGAGGGGGGTGGTTTAATTTAATATATGCTTGGTGTTTAATCATAAGCCCTGCGTTTTCGGGACTATGCAGAATGATATTAGTGGTTTGAGAGCAACGTAGGCCACCGTGACGCCGTTTGGCTCCTTGAGTTTTGCAAATTCAGGTACCTGAGAACTTTTTTGTGCCCCAAGTTTGGGAGGAGGTGAAAGTTAAGACATGGGTATAAAACAGATGATTCTATCAGACAGGGAGAAGCTTTAACACTCAAGACAAGGTGGTCCAAGTCAAACTCACCTGCGCTCAGGTGAGGCCTGCGTCCTTTCTTGGGCAGCCGATAGCACACAGTATGTGTTGTGGCCTGTTAGTGAGGCTCAGTTAATTAATTCTCCTGGATGCAACAACAAATGATTTCTTCAGCGCTGCCTGTGGCCTGACAGCTACAATGATCGCTTACGATTTGGGTAAATGTTTTGCTGTTTTCTCGTTTCTCTCCCCGTCTGACTTCCTTTTAAAAATAGCGATATCGATTAACTGGGTGACTACAGTGTTAATAGAACTGATGGCCTATTTTGTAATAAACTGGAATTATCCCTCAAATCCTAAAAGTAAACATGGATGTGCCCATTAAGGAAAAGAATAAGGGCATGTACCTGGTTTCACCTTATTAATGCATCACATGAAAAGATCAACTGTCTCGAACACAACCAGACCTCCATGTACACAGCTTGCAGCAGCGTCACGCCTCCTTTTTTTGACAGCCTACTTTAAAACAAGCCACAGCAACTGCACATCAGGCCTCATAAATACAGTAAGCCAAGTAATTTCTGCCTCGCTGCAAACTTTTCGGATTCCGTGACTTTCAGCACGGCATGAGCGGAGAAGAATGGGCTGTTGCGACATGCGAGAGAAGTAATGCCTTTTAGTCTCTCTGACATGTTTGTCTTGGTGCTAATTCCTCTCCACACCACGACAGCCACGACCCACGAAGTCAAACGGCTCTGTCACACCTCTATTCTCTTGCCCGGTCTATCTCTTCACTCTTCACAGGAAAAAGGGCCAAAGGGTTTTCCTTGGTTCCTGTAGTGTGAAATGCAAACTGTCATTAACTGGGAGAGGGCAAGCGGAGGGGCTTACAGGGGAGCCATCAATACAGATGATGAGAGGGGGGAACAGAGAAAGCCTCTCCCTTCATTGTGTCTCAATAACTTTAAAAAGGAAACTAATCCATTCTGCTCTTAATTGCATGCCACGTCCCCCGATGTGTCCCCCCCCCCCCCACTCCCAACTCTGCACAATGTGGAGGAGGCAATATTTAAACAGACTTCCCAAGATTCCCATTTCAAACGCTGTAATGAGTTTTTAAAGAACATAATGGTCTATATTATATTATACATTTTTAGCAGGAGGAGGTGAGGAGGAGAGAGAAAGAGAAGCTTGCCCTGTTAAAATGGGGTTGTCTTTTCAGGGTTGGGGGCTGAAATGTAAAAGTGTGTGATGATGTGTGTGTGTGAACGTCAGCGCCAACAACATGTGTGAAGGGGACATGAGAAGTGAGGGGCGCGACGGGAGACAGTGCTCTGAGGATTAAGGTCTAATTTCTCCTGTTCTTTCATTGAGACTCTGCAATCCAACAGATTGATTGGGACTTTTAATTACACAGCAGTAATTATGGGCCAGATCTAGCATTTGAAAAGAAAGAATTAAAGTTCATTTTGCCTGGCTAATTATCAAAGCTCGTCCTGGTGTGTGTGTGTGTGTGTGTGCCCAGCCAAAGCCCCCCCGATGCCAACGGCGACGCAGGACCCTGGATCACAGATACTCAGTAATTAAGGCAAAAAGGTTACTTCCAAAATAAAAGATGAGCGAGCTTATTGAGTGAAAAAAAAAACACTTCTGATGGGGAAAATCGGATCCTGTCTTTCATTCCTCTAATTCTAATTCTGCTGGATCTTGCGCCACTTTTCTGTCACTATCAGCACTTGCAAATTACAACATTTCACATTCATCAGACTTACTCGCAAGAGGCTGCAGAACAGTAGCTCGCCTGGGTAATTGGGTTGATTTTTTTTTTTCTTCTTTTCTTTCCTCCACTACTTCAATAAGTCCAGTCGGCCTTGCCTCCCTCGCTCGGCCCTCGTCCAGTCAAATCTGCACTTGCTGACATGCAGCACAGTAGCACTATGCTTCTAATTTTTACATTACATTGCATTAGCTTCACCAGGTTTAAGGGGAAACCAATACAGGAATCATTTTATGGCGTAAAGCAGGAGCTGCGATTTGGGCTCAGGAGTCAATCTGGCGCCTGGTGATGATGGTGGTGGAGTTAGCGGGTTGGCAGGCCTGATTAGACCGTCTTAGGCTGGGGAGTCATATATGTGCTATTTCGCTGATAGGCTGCGAATCTGGATTTCCTGCTCCAGTGCGCTCATGGAGCTAAACCCATCCAACCGAGGAGGCTAGGCAAAGTGGGGAAGGTGATTTCCTCCATCTCCTGCACTCACTCTCACACACACACACACACACACACACACACACACACACTCAGAATCACACACATGAACATCATCGCCTCGGCACAACCTCATGAAATCTATTTGAAAATGTCTGTGTGTGTGTGTGACAAAGAGCGAAATGTATTCATTGAAGGATTCTGGGGGGAAAAAAAGAAGATCAAATTTACTGGACTGCAGTGCAAAAAATATATATATATATATATTTTAAATGTATTTTCTTTTGGGATGTTTCAAAGTTGGTGTCCCAACGTGAGCTTGTGGTCACTCAAATGGCGCCATTTCAGCACCGGCTCTGTCTCTCTGTCTCCTTTCACTGTGTCTTTTTCTCCGTCTTCTTTCAGTCCGTCTGTCTGTCTGTCACCCGAGCCTGCCCACCTGCATCCAAGACGCTGCCGCAGCCCTTCGGTCCATTTAGCGGGGACACAATTACGCAATTGTGCAAGCAGACAAATGCCGTGTAGGACAGTCGGGGACGGTGGAGGTGGGGTAATGCAATCTCCCTCTATCCTCCTGCTCTCTCTCTCTCCCCCCTTCACCTGGCCTCCCTCACCCTCAACACCCCTCCCTCCACACCTTCTCTTCCCCCCCTTTTCTCCCTCTCTGTCATCCCCGGCTCGTCCATCTCGGCCCGGGGAACAGTGGGGAAGCTGTGTGTGTCGGCTCTTCCCAACAATTACCTTCAATTACGACTCACTGCAGTGTGGCCTAGTGAAAGGCTTAGCCATTAGGAGTCTCTCGCTCTCTCTCTCTCTTTCACTGTCTCTCTCTCTTACTCGCTCTCCCTCCTCGCTCAATTCTGGAGTCTGGCCAGACTCCATGTGAAAACGACCCAAATAGCCCCCTGCTCACTTTACACGCCCCACAGCTCACTTTACGTGAGCCAGCCCCGACCAGAATACCTCACCGGCACTCTTAATTCATATCTTTCACTCCCTCGGCTCTCTCTCTTTTCTTTTTTTTTAGCCTCTCAATCCTCCTCCCTCCTCCACCTGGTCTCTTCTTCTTCTTCTTCTCCTCCCCCTCACCCCTCCTTCTGCCCCCCTCCCGCCTCCTCTTCACAGTCTTCCTTTCTCAGTGTTGTCCTCCGCCGGGACCTGATCCTGTTTGCGGTAGTTGGAGAGTTCAGGGGCAACAGGGACAATGGATACCCTGAGATGGGAAGCTCCCCTGTGGTTCAGAATATACTGCAGCAGATAAATACACTACAAGTTTAAAGCTGAAGCTATGTTTTAAGCACTTCAAGGTTTTAGTGCAGATTTGGGATCTCCTTTTCTTCCGTTTTGACGTAGGATTCTCTTAATTCGACCCTTTTTTCTGTGGCTTTTGGTGTGTGAGGGTACCCAATCCATCTGGCTACTGTATCCAGTCAACTCAGCCTTATCTGATCACCTCAGCGGGCCGGGTGCGAACACACAGCGCCTTATCTCCGGGTGTTGTATTTCTATTCCAGAGATAATTAGCATAGCGTTTGTCCTAAACCCGCCATGCTACACACACAGCTTAGGGGGGAAAAGGTACGTCTTATTTAGTGTCTAGCGCAGACGCCGGGAACAATACAGTGTGTGTAAGCCCAGTCTTAGCCTGCTGCAGCATCCCCGTCCCTGCAGCGGCTCTGGGCCCGTGGACAAGGAGGTCCGGCTCAGAACAGGACAGCTGTGTCTGGGATCACACTTCTCTGTTACAGAGGGGGCTGACCACGGCCCAGAAGCAGCCCAAAAAACGTCCCAGCAACCCTCCCTTCCTCCCTGCTTGCGTGCCCAGGAAACCCCTCCAGGGCTCCCCCAGCCGCATCCAAACCTGGGCATCGCCGCTGCCGTTTGTGCCTCTCGCTTTCAAGGCCGGCCAAGAGCCTCTCCTCCTCTCTGCTCATTCTCAGCCGAGAGCCTCCCCCTGCCACCTGGCACAGCGGCTCGGCTCGCTGCTCCGAGTGTGTGTGTGTGTGTGTGTGTGTGCGTACAGTACGTGTGTGTGTTCGCATTCGAGGGTGTACCTTTGGCTCTGTGTTACGGTATATGCCTGCTCTTTTGTTTGAGTATTGTTCGAGTAGGTGTGTGTAAGCATAAAAGCAGTGTACATGTTCATGACTGTGTGTGCATGTGTGCTTAATACCCCCGTCCTCTCCGGCACCGGGGGCCCTTTCTAAAACGCGTCAGTGATTTTGGCTCTGCAGCCGGCGACAACACGGTTGGTTTTCAGCACACCACCGGCAAGGCTTACCTCTCAGGCAGGGACGGCCAAGCAGACACTTTCCCTGGACAATCCCCCAGCCTTACCCGACCCCCCCCCCCCCCCCCCCCCCCCCCTCCACACACACACACACACAACCTAACAGCATCCTCTTCCAAGCCTGCAGAAACATGGTAAAGGAATACGCTGACTGATCCAAGGGAGTGGTCGATTCCAATTTCTACTCAAGTAGATACCTTTATGATGGTGATGTGTGCATGCTGGTGCAAGTGTGTGTGATGTATCGCAATGAGTTGTTTTCTCCCTGTTTAAGATAGAAATGTGGCTGTTGGCTGTTATGCTTGGGATCGTTGGCGAAAAATAATAAGTAGGAGGGTGCGGAGAGTGGAGGTTTTTAATTTATTTAATTTTAATTTGAGTCAAATTTTGCAACCACTCGAATATGACAGCTGCAAATATACAGTCGATCAATTGAGAGTGCAATATCAAATATTAGTCTGTGCCGCCTGTCTTCTCCTTTCAACTCAGTGCCATCAATTGTGCTGCTCTGCCAGGCCTGTCAGTGTGCTGATTTACTGCTGTTTTGCCTAATACACTGTAATGACTCTGTTTATAAAGAATCGGAGAAGCCACCCACATACACAATGTTCATTTTCACCCTGCGAGCGAGCGAGCAACAACGGCGGAGTCGATTAATGGCAACAAAACTGTCGCCTGTCTGTTCAAAAAGACACAGACTCACGCGCTCGGGCCGATCGGTTGATCTGCCGCCGGAGACGAGAAAGCAGTAAGCTGCGTCTAGACACGGCCCATAAATCAGCCGTTTTCACATTAATAAAAGCAATGACAAAACTGCCTATTAATCATAGCGCTGTGTGTGTGTGTGTGTGTATACATTTCATGAACGGCAGAGAGAATAAACAAACAGTTTTTTCCCTACTCAGTGCCACTCACGTTGAATAAGAATCCCATTTGGGATGTTATGAAACTGTCTCGTTGACCTGCGGGGAAGATAACGCGTCCTTCAGTGAAAGTGTTGCTGTTTCTGACTGTGTCATTGCCATAACAAGAGTCATATACTGTATGCAATTCCCCCCTGAGGTCGCACACACACACACACACACACACACACACACAAACCTGCCGTTGTTTGCCAATTTAACAGAAAACATTACACGTTCCTTTTGGAAAGGTTTCTTCAAGCTGTTGTTTATCTGTGTGGAAATATCCTCTTAAGTATTACAAAACACTCCCAGCAGCTGCCAATAAATACAGAAACTCGTCCTATAAATTTGATGTGATGGTGGTTTGTTTTTGTACGAGTGTGTTGGAGTGTGTGTGTGTTGGCTTTTTGGTCCTGTTCCAAGCTCCGTCTGACACTGTGATTTTTGTGGTTTGTGATAAGCGGCAAGTCAGGAAAGTTGAGATGGGAATCTTCCCTCTGTTCTTATTTGTGCTGTTGTTTCAGCCATGTCAGATAGTGTAAACACACTGCAACAACTGTGATACAACTCAGGGGTTATCAGATCTGTAATTGTCTGTGTCTCTTTTGAGAAAGCGCACCGCTGATTCTTCGGGTAATATCTACAAACATAATCCGCAGTCGACTTGATGTGCTTAAACTGGCTCCTCTGTCTCAGAGTGGGAGCGCCTACACGAGTGTGTATCCCCGGAAAAAAAAAAGACAGCACAAAAGAATACACTCCACAGAAACTGTTTATTTCCCAGTGTGTGTGTGTGTGTTTGTGTACGACTGAAAGCAATGTGTGTTCCGCATGCATCACGCAGTCCTGATAAGATTTGAGTTGTTTTTCTAATTAGAAGTTGCTGGAATTGTGATCATTATTTTCCCCTCAATTAAATGATACAGCCTCCTGCAAAAGGAGCTTCTAATCAGTTTGTAATTAATGCCGTGGAATTTCTCTCTCTGCCTGCTGTTTCCAGCTCCCAGTAAAACAAATAATACAGGCGTTGCTTTTATATGCTCTTTACTGAGGTTATTAAAGTGTCATTGGGGATTCAATCTGAAACTAACGGCACATTTTACTATTTTGCCAACACAGAATGGGGAACATATTTTACTATTTCTACCGCAGAAGCAAAAAGACACACGGGAGGCCTGGCACGGGCATTAGCTGTTTGATATATTATACCTGTAGTGGTACAGTAATACACCTGATATGCAGTATTACCAAGTCAAGGCTCCATAATCATAGTAATTTGTTATTTTCATGATTGAAAGTGGTTTGAAATGTTTAATCTGCATTTTAAACACAGACCTGCACCAAAGTACATCACAGGATACACGTGTCAACTCTTTTTGGACATCATTAGCTCAAAATTGAAATCTTGTCCAACACTTTATGAACAAGTACATGAACTTGCAGAAACGGCATTCCCATCAATCTCGACTGTACTTTGTGCTAATTAGCATGTTAGCATGAGCCAAGTGCAGCCTCACAGAGCCGCTAGCATGGCTGTACACTCGTAGTCTTGTGTTTGTATCCTAACAAGCAAACAGACACACAGGTAACCTCCCTCCCAGTAACAAAACTGGGAATATTTTGCCTTGAAATTAAAAATGCAGCAGGTCAGTTTGAATACTGGCTGACCCTGTAAAGTGAGCTTAGCTTTGATTTATCACTTCCTATGTATGCATGTATAAGTTTGCATACTGAGAAGAAAGTGATCTTTGATCTGTCGAGGTCAAAAAACATAATCATGTATTTCTATGTTTATTCAATCCTCAAAAATCCATTTTTCATGTAAGGTTTATATTCATAATCCATATGAATACTTCCATACTTCAAATGGAGGATCTTTTCGCCTCCATTTAGTTGAAAAGTAATCAACACTTACAGGCCACCATAGTGCAAGCTCCGTTCTCCAAAGTCACTCTTTGTAAAGAGTTGTATTTGAGTCGTAAGTGCGAGGCCACGATACCTCTCGGAAAATAAGTGAACATCTGAGCTATACAAGCTTACACATGCTCTGTCTGCCTCCCTGCCCACCATTCAGTCAGTCATTTAGTCAGTCAGCCTGTGGATAAGGATCTGGATGAGCTCAGGTGATTACACTCTTTAGGCCAATGCTAATTGCAAGGTCTCTGCTCTAAGTACTGTAAAAGTATTAATTAAAGCGGACCATTAATCAAGGCCTTTGGCAGGCGAACCGAGAGGAAGGCGGTGAGGAGGAGGGATTGAGGAAAAGAAGAAAGGAAGATTTTCTCAGAACGGGTAAAGACTCTGCTGCTTTTTCTTTTTCACTTCCTCTGCGTGCGTGTGGGTGGAGGTAGGCGTGTGCGATCAGAAACTGTTCCAGTGACTTGCAGAGGGAGGAGATGACGGGTGAAAGGGTCACCAAGGGCGTTTTGGATCATGGCAGATGCTCACAATCGTGAAACAGTTAGAGGGATAACAGAGCTCTCTGCTGCCAGGGTTCAAATGTTACTCATAACACTGTGACAGCAATAAGGTTTTTGAATGAACTGGTCGCGATCAGGTTTTAGCATCTCCACTGTCCATTCAAACGGAAGCAAATCTGAAGAATTTCATGATTATAAATCTGACCATACATTTGATACCAGCTTTCGGTCAGTTCCATAAAGCATCGGAGGTTTGACACCCGGCCCTCGAGGTCTTACATGTATTTAGTCTTTTATTGTGACAGATATCAAAGCTATATAACATGGTGTTTAACAGCATTTTAACGTATGATTTTGCAACGCTGTTTGTATGAAAACCTGACCTAATCTATTTCTGTATCAGCGAATGGCAACAACAGGACGGGAAAGATCGTGATTACAGTTTAAACGACGCACTGAATGTCGGCATTGGACATAAAACACTGCAGAATGGCCCAATATGAAAGTTAATTTCTGGGATACAGGCTGCTTCTGTTGTTTAACCTGGAACCATCCACTTCTTCCATTTATTCCAAACAAAGCAGAATACCACACCTGAGAATTGTCTGGCCAGAGACAGAATTAAATATCAAGGGATTAAAACAGAAGCAAAACATTTATTGTAAAGGAAATAACAGGTTTTTTACCTCAACATTCATAATTAACTTGGTGGAGCTTTAATGTTTGCCAGTGCAGTTAATGGTCATCTGTTGATTCATTTTCCACAGTGCTAAAGCTTACGCACTAACCCCGACTCATGAATAACTTGTGTTTGTTCTTCAGGAATAAGTACAGTGCTACAACCTTTATGAAACCGCTATAATTTGGCCAAACAGAGTCGTGTTTGGACATGGAAAATATTCATATTCCCAGCAGTATTCACAAGTCCCCCCAGACTTAAAAGTTAAAATTATACACTGCTTCTTATTAAAAGCTCCGATTATTGCCCTGAGCCTTAATTTATACATATGCATGGGTTTAAGCTCTAAATATGCAGACGGACGGTGCAGGGAAGAGCAGGAGTGAAATCCTATTATATCCTACCTGTTAGATGTAGAGTAGTAAGCCCTCTGACTCCCAGCAGAATGGGACTGCAGAGACAAAAGGCATCAGTGCTAAACGACTGAGGTGATTTTAATCACATGCTCTTAGAGAAAGAAAGAGTGAAGAAAAAATAACATCTGAAAACCAATTCACCGAACAAAGGCCTGAGTGTTCCCTTGTGGCGAGATCGAAGAGGAAAAGAGGACGAGTGAAAGAATGAAAGCGGAGAAATAGGGTTTTATCGTGGTTTTGAGTCAGTGAACTAAAGGTTGGGGTTCAGAGAGGAGATGAGGAGGCAAGGGGAGGGGGGAGAATTAGAAACCCCCTCCTAGTCAGCCAGGATATTTAATTTCTATCTCTTTCTCCCCATCTCTTCCATAAACCCGATGAACATCATTTTCGTGTCTGTTCCCACTCTCTCTTCTTTCCCGGACCTGTCATTTACAAAATGGCTGCTGAGGGTTGGAGGATGATGCTCAATTTGTAGAGCGTCTAAAGCCTAAAAGAGGCTGTGAGAGACGGGGGGTCGGGGTCGGCGCTCGGGTTTCCCTAATGGCTGCGCAGGGATCGGCCCCCGTTCTGATTGGCCTGTTAAATGATTTTCTGGGCTCGGGGCCCAGCCGGGTCCCCGCGAAAGTCTTTGTCCGTGACAGACGGACAAAACGGGTAAAGAAGAGGAAGCGCTGTCCAGATAGGAGAGCTAATGAAAGGGGAAACGGACACGTTGCAGGCTGACAGACGGCGAGAGGGGTTGTGCTGCCCACACTGAACATGGAGAGGAATATTCACAGACAGATTGATGCGTTAGTCGAAACGAGACAAAATGGCTTCAGTTTCAGATGTTGGGAAAGCATATATATATATGTCAAACATATAGCTTCAAATTTTCAACTTTGTTATAATTATATTATAAACCGAGTTTGGGGACTGATACCAAAACATTACTTTTCTGTTGGTGTTTAAGATGCATTGTGTGCAATATAATTGCAATGTACCTGGTTCAATTTTCCCTGGGGATGTTTCATTTTCTTCTCTCTCCCAAAGTGTTCTGTCTGCATCGCCACTGTCAAACTATCAACTGATGACAAAAATGAAATGTTGTCCGAACACAAGCTGCCCTACAAGAACCTTTTCCATCAAGCTTAAAATGTCTGATCAAACAATAAGTAAACAAGACTGAGAATCTGGCCAATCAAAAGCTTGATGCTAGCAGGCCTTACAAGCTGTTGTTCAGACAGAATAAGCATTCGGAAGAAGGCATCTTTTGGGCTCTGGGAATTTGCAAAAGGCAAAGCTGGATTACCGGCTAGGCAAAGCAGGCAAGTGTGCAGGTGCCCCATACTTTCAGGGGCCCTGAAGTCCCCACATTTATTGTGTAACAGTTGTTTTGCGGTAATTTGATTAACTGCAAATTTGCAATTTTGAAGCACAGTTTCAAGTGAAATGATAAGGGCCTTAAAAAGCAGCTTAACCCCCCGCCCAAATCCAAAGCTGTGTCAGAATTTACATAGTGTACGTTGCTAAATAAACCGACTACAGAGAGGGGGTCATTGGGGCCCACATCTACTTTTCGCCCTAGGGCCCCCTAGTGGGATAACCAGGGTGTGGTGACGGTGATCCTTATTTTCAGCCCCACAAAAATCTATGTACTGCAACGCAAAACTGGTTCACTGCATGTTGTCAGTGCTGAGAGTGTAATAAGAAGCATAAAAAGCAGGCGAGTCCGTCGCAAACTGACAGACGAGACATCACAGAGAAGCAGCGAGTCTGTGTGAAGACATTCTGTCCTTTATTTTCAAAACTAGAGCAGCGAGCAAAATCAGGTTGAAGGTGAGATGAGTCCCCTTGATAATGGCTTTGAGACCACAACACACACATACGCAACTCCCACACACTGTCCTCCTCCACTGCTCACACAGGTACGACCCACTAAACTCTTAAGTTTTTACAGTTAATGATGGCGGCGTGCGGAGGGAAGTCACGGCTGCATGATTGTTCATGGTCAGAACTTTTGAAAATGAAGTCAATTATTTCCAGTAGCCCGGCGACAGACATGCTAAAATTCAGCCCCCTGAAACCAAAATCTCATTAATCTTGTTTAATGTACAATTTAGCTCAAATGTAGGTTGGCTATGGGTCCATGAAAGGCGTCTATACAGTGTGATTGTACTGCAGCTGAGAGGAGGAGTGAATGGTCCGTTAGCGAGGCGGTTCGGCGCAGCCAGATGAAGGTGCATTAACTCTTTTTTTTCATTACTGTTTAACTTATCCACGCTCTTTCACAATCCTTTTTTACAAGGTCAATGTAAAATTAACTTGAAATGTATACCTCCTCCAGCAATCACTCCCCTCAATTCGGAAATTTCTTTTATGTGAGAAATTGTGGGAGTGGAGAGGAA
This sequence comes from Enoplosus armatus, assembly GCF_043641665.1. NCBI lineage: Eukaryota > Metazoa > Chordata > Actinopteri > Centrarchiformes > Enoplosidae > Enoplosus > Enoplosus armatus. Next base: position 2,872,121 of record NC_092201.1, on the reverse strand, counting down.
GACCCTCGCAGACCTACTTTTTTTTTTTCTCTTCTTCTACAAAATCATACAATTCACGATGTTGATAATGCGGAGAGTTCTCACTTAATTAAACTTGTGCATGCAGTGCAAAGTTTAAAAAGAAAAAAAAAATTGCACTTATGTCATGCCGTGAAAGTGGGCAAATTATCAAATACAAATTAATTAGTGTTTTGAATCCGTGTTCGGAGCATTGAATTGCATTTAGAAAATTAAAAAGATATGGCTTGGCTCCTCACTAGCTGTGCGAGTATATAATTTATTACTAGAAAGTTCAAAAGAAGAAAAAAAACACTACATAAACAGCGCTGCTCTAATTTTATTTATTAAGATATTGGAATGATTTTCATAATAGTTATCCCCAAGGACAATACTGCCGAATTCTAATTAATATAAATATGGAAATGGGGACAAGTGAAACAGATAGACATCACGCTCGGCGTCTGAGGGTGGATGTTATGCACCGCTTTGTCTTACTGCACGAATCGTATTTTAGAGGAGACGTGAGTACAGTTTTCTTTGTCCGAGCCATGAAAAAGGTGACTGAACGTCAGGCTCCCGCTCGACCGCAGCCAGGCCTCTCTCAGGTCAACAGAAAGCGACGTGAATAATCATCGCTCAGAATTACACAGTGACACGAGTCCTGGTGGGTATCTCCACCTTTAAAACTAGGCTGTGAAAAGGGTTTTAGTGCAGGCTGCTCCGACAGAAAAGCTAAAAGTGATATGTCTATCATCTTTGACATTTTACTTCAGAAATTTGAATATGAATGCGATAAAGTGAAAGCAAACGCTCCCCCTCGCTTCACTCCGAGGCAGCGTCAGGGCTTCCCTCATGAAAGGTGAGGATATGCAGGGTTTTACTGCTCCGTCGTCTTCACCTAAAGAGGCGGATGCGCCACACTCTGCCCACTCTTAACGACTTTAGAGCCTTATCTGGCCTCTCCATTGAATTCTTCTTCAGACATCTTGTTCATTAAATCCTTTCATATCCTACTTTGCCAGTCCACCGTCCCTCTCTACATTCTGTTGCTCTCAGAAGTTTAAGGATTTGTGTGTGTGTGTGTGAGCTCGCCTCGCACCTACAGTGCTATTATGCGGCCCTGAATACCGGCGTGGCTGGGTGAGTGAGCAGTGGGAGGCTCGGATGGAGAAGGCGAAGCATTGAGTTAATTAACAGCACGTCGGGAAAGCAGACATAATAGTACACCTCAGAAAAAGACTTGACATTGAGATGGACGGATAAGTCATTAATTGGTTTTCTTATTGGTACAATGGCGGCGGCAGAAAGGAGGAAGGTCAAGGCGACTTTGACAGGGACCACAACTATATTATGCGAAGGAGTGCCGGAGTATGAAAGGGGACAGATGCAAAGTCGATGGGAGATAAAGGAGGCTGTGAAACAAAGTAATTACACCTGAGATGTGGGTCTGGGCCGCTGTATGGTGATGCAGGTCAGGCCAGCCAGGCTTCACAATCTCCAACCTGCGACACACTAGATTTGTCTTTAGCCAACATGGGTCTGCTCGTTCTGCCTGCTTCCTCTTCAAAACCTATCCTCTTCCTCCTCCTCCTCCTCTTCTTCCACCTCTCCTCTGGGGGGGGGGGGAGCGCAGTGGCACCCATCTGAAACGCATATAATTCCAGCGCCGAGATGAATGCCGGCGATAGGGCGAGAAGGGGGAATACAGCGAGATAATTACTGGTGATACTCGTGATTGTGAACGCGGCAGTGTGAAAAGGTGGGCTGCAAGATAAAACACTCATCAGAGAGGCAGCGAGAGAGTGCTGGATAAACAAACGCAGGAGAGATGGAACAAGAGAGGGAAGGAGGGAGAGATAGAGGAGGAGAATGGCAAGGTTAAAGGCAGTGAGATTAAGGTTATGCCTTGCATAGGGAAGGGATTCAGATCGTATTAAAAACAGCCGGGATGAGAGGAATGTATCGCGTTGCGTCTGCTAAATCAAGCAGGGTCAACGTGTTGTATCACACGCACAATCTGCAAGCCGTGAAATCTGGATTTTAATTTATACTCTCCTCTGATGAAATCAGTGTATTCCACGCATTCAAAGTGATGATGCAGTGGAAGAAGAAAAACTGGTTTCAACAAAATTCGATGGGAAATTTACATATTCCGATAGTTTAATAAAAGTTATTGGCTGGAAGAGAATTGGAGTTCATGTCGAAAGATAACAACAGGCCATCAGCGAGCAGAGGAAGTAAAAACTCTCTGCAACAGTTTGATTTCCTCTGTACTTTTGGTGGGAAGCTGTTGAGGTAGCACTGCACATTATCTTCACGGCGAAAGGCTGCAGGAGATAAGAGCATGTCAGGGCTGTGGCCTTGTTTGATACGTGTGTGTGTTAAGGTGGCAACACTGCGTCCGTGTCCACTCATACATGTGTACATGCATGTGGTCGCAGCAGCAGCAGCAGCAGCAGCAGCAGCAGCAGTGATTTTTATCATCCGCTGCTTTCTGTCCTTCATTCTCTCCCTCTCTGTCACACTCTTACTCTCTTTTCCTCTTTCGTGCAGAGACAGGCGATAAGAGACACAGATAGCGCTTTATGGCATGAATGATAAGGAGTCACCACTCATGCGTCCCATCAGGGGAAAAAACAACAACACCCAAATGAAGGCAGCCTTATCACGGACATCTGACACTTAATGCAACTCCATTTTGAAGTAATATGTGCTTCGTCGTAGCACTAATGGATTTGAGATTTCAGGGCTTTTGAGTTTATTGATTCATTTCGTACACTTTGTCCTCTGAAGGATATTGCTGGCCGGCCTGAAATGCGCGCAGATGCAGCTGATACTGATATTATGAATCGTTTGCTTGTTTTTGAATGCGGCGAGCTCCGGCTTGAAGTATTTCGCACAAAAGAAATTCGGCATCAAGATTAGCTTCCTCTAGACTGCTTTGGTGAATTTGTATGTGTTCTTAAGATGCGTTTGCACGTGTGTTTGCATGCGCGTGCAACCTCTGGTCAATTATCTAATCTGTCTGGCTTGTTGCACAATTTTCTCTTATCGCAATCTGGTGTCGTTTTTTTCTTTTTACAGAGAATTCAAGTGACACAAGAAATCCCCGAGTAAGAAACCGAGGTCACCAAACGTCTGTAAACTTGACTTTATTTAAATTAGGAGAAAACAAAAAAGTATTATGCAGAGGATATACAATAACCAGCTAATATGCTTCTGGAGTTGCAGCCTCTTCCACCACCCATCAAACGTTTTGAGAAAAATGAGAGTGAATCAAATCAACGCCGTCTCCTCGGCCATAACAGTCCCATTTTTCAGTCAAGATCATTATTCGTCTGGGAATGTATTTCTCCAGATAAAAAAAAAAATTAATTTATCAAACTGTCTTTAAATAAATGCAGTTGTCACTGGTTGTGGGCACCGTGGCGGAAGCATGATGCAGAATTTATTAAAACTCAGCCACCTCTCTCATCCTTCCTCTGCAAATGCATTCATCTTTGTGACGAGGGAATATGAGTGAGATCCCAATCATGGCTCAAGGTGCTTTATTGAGCTGTTTTAGGTGTTTTTAGGTGAGTCACTCTGACTACAATCAGGTGGGCTTTCAGAAATAAGTAATGGCATCGCCAGGAGATACTCCGCAGCCATTTCATATCTGAAATATACAGGTTATAAATCATTTTTGCTGCTTTTAAATGTTTGATTTTTTTTTTTTCATACATTGACCTTAAAAGGGTGATGGGAGGTTTGAGATTGTGGTGTTATTAAAGAAATGTGACACGGGAGTGATGAAAATGCATTACAAATGGATCCAAAGACTTTTTCTGTGACCTGTAGAAACAGATTTTCTCAAACGGTCGAAGAGAAAATGGAAAGAAATGAAACTTGCATGTGACTTTGTGATGTTTCCTCTGTTTCCAGAGGTGGAGGCTTTTCATCCACGGTCCAAACGCACTATTACGGACCACCAATGTCTTCCTTAAGTGCTTGGCGACGCACGCACTGTTGGCCTACCTGTGTATTTATGTTGGTGCGCTGTTCTTGCTGTGTGTGTTTGTATATCGTACACCAGCTCAGTTTAAACCACTCCATCGGCTTTTGCGAGTGGAAAACTCAGATACAGATGTGCGCAGCTACATGGAAAGGAGACTCAAACCCATCCAGACATTATCTCCCTCTGATCCGAGCCTTGAATGGTTGGATAAACAAGTCCCTTTTCCGAATTGTGTTTGGAGAGGGAATTGTGCCCGCCGTGCTGCCGCTGGGCCCACGGCTGGAGCAAAGAGAGTCCACTTTGTGCAACACACCAGGCGGATATGAAGAGCAGATGTCCTGTCTGCTGCCATCCAGCTCCAGACTTAAAGCTGCACACACGTCACTGAAGATGACTAGCTGGAAAGTGGAGCCCCAAAAGCTCCTAGAGTTGTTTTACATGTCTATTTTTGGGAGGTGGTTGGCGGTTTGAAGAGGTTTGAAGGGAGAGCTTATTTGTTGCAGGCCCCGTTTGCTGCAGCCAGGAGTGATTCACAGTCTTGGGAGTGCTCATAATGCCCCTGGTGGTGAGTTAGGACAGCATAGTTTGTGGGTTTTTCAGTGTCAAGACGTTCTGATAAGTTTGCTGAAGATCGGCTTGGATTACAGCGGTGACATTTTCTGAGAAATATCACCACTGTCTTTTTCCCCCCACTGTGAAAGTTTGTGCTTTAGTTTCACCGTTTGGACTCAACTTTTAAAATTTACAGAATTGAAACAAAATTACCCTCAACCCAGTTAAGAATCTCTTACACTTTTATAATTACCACAGACACCATCTTTTCTCTGTGCTTAATTAGAAAGGTTTTCTGTCCATTCGTTTCCCTTTGTTTCACAGGACTGTCACCAATCCCCTCAGAGACACTAAAGCTCCAACTCCTTCAATCCCGCCATCCCTCCCTCCCTCCCGCTACTCATTTAAACTTTTTTTTTTTTTTTTTTTTTTAGAATAATGCTGATTTTATCTCACTCATAATTGCAGTATAATTATGGGAGGTAATTCTCCCATGGTGCTTGGCCAGGTCCGTTGCCATAGCGTGAGCAGAATCTGCTTGGAGGTTAAACTCCTGATTTGAAATTGAGAGGCAGAACGATGGGGAGGATAGGAGGAACACCACCGTATGAACAGTTAGTTAATGGGGTGCACAAGTGTGTCTGACCTTGAATGTTTCTGACAAAGTCCTTCATTTCTGTGTGTAAAAACAAGTTTCCACAAAAAAACAGACATTGTTTGCATCATCAATAATCCTTAAATCAGGGCCGGCCCTCGCATTTTTAGGGCCCTGAGCAGGACTCGACACCACCTCCCCCAAAAGGTGATATTTAATTTATATTTTCAATTGATGATGTTAGGGTGCCCCCAAACATATTTCGCATACTGCCACCAAAATTTGCTATTTGTGAAAATCCCCCCAAAAAAGGATTTAGTGCCCAATAATCCTAAAATTTGGTAATGTCCCGACCTCAAAAGCATCCAAAATGCCCTTCTCTCAAGAATTATACTTTCATACTTGAATTACGGCAACAAAATTAACACAAAAATGACTTCATTTGTATTGTTTTGTAAAAACTTGCTTCACAAGAAAAGACAAAAGCAAGACTAAGATGGAACGACTGTCGAGCGCAGCAGATTTAAAAAACAAAAAACACTAAGGAAACACGAGACACGGGACTCTGAGGCTGTGCTTTGAGCTAAATGCTAACGTCGGCATGCTAACGTACTCACAAACACAATGTTTGCCATCATCTCGGTTTAAAGTTCAGGATGTGAGTCCGGGGTGATTTGGCGACACCTGTGGTGACTGGTGGTGAGCCGAGCAGCAAAGTGAGGATTAACACTACAGGTACACACTATTGTCGTTTTAATAAAGAAGTCAGGCCTTTTTCTGTGAGCAACCGAGTTCATCCAATAGCTGTTGAGATATTTCAGATATAACACTGCAAATTGGTGTGAGGCTGATCTTCAGCATGCAACTGTTAAAGTACCAGCTGTGACAGGAAACGCGTCCCACCAGGCTGAGTCAGTTTAACACCATGTATGATGTTCTGATGCTAGCAGAAAAGTCCGCTCCATGTGGTACCAGAAGAACCTTAACATCAACAAGAGAAGGATCACTGTGTCTGCATGAAAACAAAATGACTAATAATATCCACTAGTGTTAAATAACATCCGGTTTCATATCAGCTCAAATGAACGCGTTGAGTCGACGACAGGGTGTTTGAGCTCATCCGATTGGTCCGTGGGGGTACGTCAGACAAAAAAAAAAAAAAAAGGTTGACAGCCACTTGACTAAAGTACAGAAGCCTGTGTTGTTTTCAGTTGTTTAATAAGTGAGGTTTAAATAAATGATCTGTTGTATTGCAGCAGTTCTTAAATAGTGTAAATCCACTTTGTGTGAATGTCTTTACTACATGAGGAGATGACAAGAAGAGTCAATCACATTGGATAAGTCTTTGTGAGTCTGGTGAAATTAAACCATTTCTTATTTTGATGAGGACACCCACAGCACCTCCGCCTGAGGCGACTGCACGGTTCAGAGACACTTGCATAAACATGTGGTTGTTGCTTCGGTTGCACGTGTGTGTGTGTGAGAGAGGCAGCAGTTATACAGCACGTTATTGTCATGGTGGCCAGGTGTTATTCACGTGGAGCGCGGAGGGGGGGGGGGGTGGTGGTGGTGGTGGCGGCGGGGGGGGGGGGGGGGGGGGGGAAGGGATGACCACGGAGCCAGAACCCAAAGGTGCAAAAGAGATGTGGGGTAAAACCACACCCAGCAGCGCACACTCTCTGCAGGGGAGTGCGACCTCATCTACTCCATCCAGAGAGGTCGGAAAAGTGGTGCAACTGACTCTCAAGAGTGTGTGTGTGGGTTCATGTGTGTGATTTTCCTGCAGGCAGCATGTTTTTTTAAATTTTTTTTATCATGAGTCTCAAAGAAACTTGCTGTTAATGGAGCTGCCCCTTTTGAATTTTTCTTTGTATCAGTGACTTCTTAATTCTTAGAGAGGCTTTTGAACCCTCACATATATTCGAGACTGGTGCCCCCGAAACGGAACATTATTCATTCAGAAAGATCAGAATGAGAAATCACATTCTCCGAATCTCACAGCATTGTCCTCTCAGTATGACTACCAGCTTGAATGCGTGGCGTCGGGCCGAACGCTGCGCAGGTGTGTGTGTGGAGGAGGGAGTTTGTCAGAGAGAAAGCACCACAGGAAGAGGAAAGCGCTGAGGCAAAGGTGAGTATTCCCCCTCTTGTGTTCTTGAGCTTTTTTGTTCTAAGAAGCTTGCTGTGATCCCACATCGGCTGCGTTTGATGAATTGTTTTGTTTAGCTCGCCGCAAAACCTAGTCCCCTCCCCCTCAACCACACTCCGTGTCCCTTTGATCGCGCACCCACTGTGGGTGATCCGACACCTTTGCAACAAGTCTTGGGGGAGAAACAAGAAAGAAAACTAGCGTGAAAGTCACCCGTCAAACTATCGTGCTTTGTCACTTGCGACAGCTAATCAAAAGCCCATCGAGTTGAATCAGGCCACGTTTTCTTTTGCCCTTTAAAAAGAACTACAGAATTGTTCTCGAGAACATTTCCTGGGTACTTTGTTTTGGCTCCCCCACTTGCAAAATGAGTCTACGGAATCAGATTTTGAGAACAGTTGGTCTTGTTCACAGTTGAACACTATTCTGTAACCTACTTTGGTAATCAGCCCCCCTCCAAGTCTTTCTGCATTGGATTTCTCCTTCAGAATGACACTCTTAACTGGATGCCTGCAGAGTTGGAGAGCCATCTCTCTCTCTGTGTCACGTAATTAGAAATGCAAAGGTAAGCCTCGGGTTGTTAATAATTCAGTCTGAAAAAAAAAGAAAAAAAAAAAAGTAACGGCAGGCTTTTGTTTCATAATGCATCTCTCCAGCGAACTTTAAATTGGGAAAATTAGAGGAATAAATATGCGTCTGTTGTTTTTGTGCATTTTAAAATCCCAGCCTGCAGCTGCAGCTTCGTCTTCAGGAGTGTCTCTTTCTCGGTTTCTGTGAGACTTGAAGTCCTGGTTGCTCTACAAAAAGGTCGATAGTGGTCTAAGTTTCCCTGCGCAGCGGTAAAAACTTACAGGCTGTTGTGACTTCTGATCCCATATGTTTTATATATATATATATATATATATATATGAAGTACACACTCTTTCCTCTCGCTGAAGTGGCATTACAAAAGGCCAGGTGTTGGCTGGAGAGGAAACGTCTGAGGGCAGGAAATCCCTGTTGACCTACTTTTAGCAGAGAGAGAGAAAGTGATGAAGAACATAGCGGGGAAGAGGAAGTCACTGTCATTCATGTTAGGCTTAATTATTGAAGGAAAGTATCCTTTATAGGTTTAAAGGGCTTGTATTGAAGGCAGCACAAAGGAGGCCACATTTAATAGCATTAGCCTTCAAATCACCATGTTATATTTCTCCAGTACAAATTGTCAGGACATAGAAATGTCTCGCATGCTGGACACAATGGAGCATTAAGAAATAGTACTATTTTAAAATGCAACTTTTACTATAATTTAACTATCACATTAATTGCTACTATAAATCTTCGAAACGTTGAACTACATAAAGAGACGCTCCGAAAGGGAGGAATCGTTGTGTTTGTGATAATTAATGACGAATTATATTTTTTCCCCTAAAAAAGTATATATACAGATTTGGAACAAATATGGACATTTACTGAATACTGTGACTTGTTTACGTACATTATTTTAAGTGACTTCACAGTATATATTGTATGTGTTTTATTATCCAGCATTTCCGTATTTTAGAAAGTGTCTTTAGTGATGCAGACGACCAAAATAATATAGACTCACTATGGGAAAATACCACAAAATGTATTTTATTATTATTGACATGGGATCATTATTTAATCACCTAATTTGTGTTTGACTTCGAGCTGCGAAAGTAAAATTGTAAATATTATTAAGGTTCAGTGGTTAAATTACATATCGATGTTATCACTATCCACATCTCGGTTCTCCACCTTTTTAAAATGCGTACTTATACACCTGTATATATGATATTAAACACGTAGTCTGAGAGTCCTACATTTTCGGCCATTCCAAGGTTAAAGTATATTTGCGTGACCCCGGAGGAATACAAACAAAACAAACAGCGCTGATGAAGCAGAGAGAGAGGCGTTCGCTGCACATTCGATATGGGAGATTAAAATGTCACCCGTCGACAGAGGCCTTCGAACTTCTCACTTTAAAATCAGCCTCCGTGTTGTCGTTCTAGGTCAGGACAACAGAGCAGCACCCTCAAATCTGCACTTTGTTTACTGTTCATGCAGCGACGTGAAAGGGTTAAGGGTCTGTGTTGTCTGCTCTTTTTCTCAAGCCACTGAAACTACATTCAGATCACTGCGGGACACGAAACGTCTCCACTGGAAACTAACCGCTGACTTTAGCAGGTTAGCAGCTCTTTAGACAGACAAAACAAACCGCGTACAGCATATTTCACATGTTGCTGTTGTTGTACACTTCTCTTCTTCCATAATGTCACATTTTGTAGTTTTACGTTCCTTTTTCAGCAAGTATGGCCGACTTCTGTGGCTACTACTCAGCAACGTCTAAAATGTGTTTATTCAAATGTATTTTTCTATAGAACCTAATAACCTAGTTTCAGCCTTCACGGTAAAATACTAATATCTCCTCGTGGGGATGATTAAAGTTTCACATCCTTGCGGTCGGTCGTCAATCTTACGATCACGATTTCATGCAAATAAGTTGAAAGGCGACGTTAAAACGTTTGGTTTGTTTCGTTTCATAAAATGTGATATTTTGGGGAAATATATACCGTACTGTTCTCGCTGTTACACAAATGAAAGTAAAGGCCTACCACACACACACACACACACACACACACACACACACACACACACACACACACACACACAGAGCGGCCTGTCAGTCAGCTGAGGGGAGACTAAAGACCGTAGATGTGTATCAGACATTTCGCCAGTCAAGCATTGCGTCTGACCTGGTCGGTGAATACCCACCCTCTTTTATCCCTCCACCCCACCACCACCCCAGTACCCATCTATCCCCTCTTTATACCCCCCCCCCACACACACACACACCTCCCTCCCCATCCTTACCCCAACTTCGTTATCTGCCTGTTTGGGGATGCTCGGCTCCTCCCCGGCCTCTTTGTGCTAGACGGCGAAAGGCTGGAACTTGAGAAAGTCCACGTTTGTGTGTCAGAGACGCTCTTGTCTCGCCCTGAATGGGCCTTAAAACCCACTTTCACCACTTTTTTTTTTTTTGAAAAACAAGGATGAAAAACAGTTTCTCCCGCTCGCATGTGAGTGTACAACACCAGTGGCTGCGTGCGTAGATAGTTTTACATTTGTGGTACGGAAATGTTGCATTTAAATACCATATTATCTTCCTGTGGGGGCATCGGCGGCAGACCAGCTTTATCTGCTTCGTCTGTGCTTTTAGAAATTACTCAGGAGCAAACTTTTTTCTTCTCACATTGTGTGCTACAGCTTACGCAATCGGTGCATCTGGTGTCGTGTACTCGTTCCGTTTGGAGGGCCGAGCTTTTAATGCGCGTACATCTATTAAGATTATGAAAATGTGTTCTCTTGGTTCCATATAATGTTCAGAAATGTTAACGTCATGAAGGTAGATGTACTTTAATCCTGGGTTTACTCAGCAAATTTAAACACAGTGGAAATCGTTTTGCACATTTGCTTCTTACATTTCTTAAAATACATAAAATCTTCCTAATAGTTTATACTACTTAGTTTTTATCATTGTGAAATTGTGAGAAAGCAACTAAACAAGTAAATTGATGTCAATTCTCATTAATTTAAATTTTTGCTCAAATCGGAGGTATGCAAAACCCCACACCTCATAGTATCGCTTTAATACTACTCTGTTAGCGTTTGTGCTTGCACATGTGGTTGTGAATACAGTATGGCAGGTGGTTTTCTGACAACTATTGGTTATTGACAGAAAAAGTGAGAGAGTGAGAGTGTGTGAGAAGGCTCAGTAAGTGGAAAATGATGAGGAGATAAGAGATGGGCCTGATGAAGGGCTCGATGGCGAGATAACAGGTTGCGGTCTGACATGACTTCACACGGGGGGAGCCTGAACTTTGCACAACACAACAGGAAAAAGAATATTTTTAAAGTGTTGCAGTTGAAATAAATAAATGAGAGTTAAGTCACTCTACGAGGGCGTAAAGGCTCACATTTCCACAGTGCGACTGCAGGGCGATATGCCTCCTCTTTTCTCGATGCGCCGCACATGCAGGACTGCATTCCACAGCCCAAGATAATTAAGGGTGAAAAATCCTTGTCATTGCAGGGGGAAGCTCTTTAGGTACCAATTCACCCTGATGAATAAAACCCTAATTAATCCACTTAATCTGCTGCATGAGATTATTCCCGTTTTCACAACCATGCACTGTACACTGCCTGTCCTGAATAATAAGAGGTCCAGGAAAAAAAAAAAAATATATATATATATCTATATAAGGGGAAATTTCCCATCCAAACTTATGTGATAAGGTCTTGATCTCTCTATTATTTTGCCCTCAGTTTTACAGCCGGAGCTGAACTGTTGGAAGTGCGCCATAAAAAAAAGGCTGCATGAAAGGGCAAAAGAGCAACAGCAATCATACTTGTCTTAGAAGACCTTGTGGCGGCATTGTGCTGCCCTCCTTCGTATGTCTGCAGCCATTTTTCACAGTAGCTATAAATATGACAAGCTCGGGTTATACGAGTTCCCCTGATTGAGAAATTCTTGCCGCAACTCCGCGTTATTAAAAGGCATTATAAACCCGTATGCGGAGGACAATATCTCCTATTTATCCGCCTGTGTCTGTTAAAGACGTGAAAATGTTGTTTTATCAAGAACAATGAATTCATGGTTTGTAGAATTGAACTATAATATTAAACCAAAAAGTTCCCTTCACTCAAAGTGTTTTTCGGTTGTTTCTGCTGTTTAAATGCAGCATTTTAACTCGGGGTTGAGTAAAAACCATTCAAAAAAAAAAACAACAGGCACTTTAGTTACACAGGAAAATGATGCAAAAACAGTACTGGGTACATTCTAAGTATGAAACTGTGATGCAAAATGTGACTAGTTCCAGTGATTTTTAAACCAGTGGAGAATTCATAGAAAACTAATGCAAACTGTGAAAAAGCCTCCTCACTCTTATGCTTAGTCACAGAAGACAGACATGTATATTGTCAGGTACTGTAGAAAGTGAGAAGCAACTAGTGTTTCTATGAGTGTCTGTCTTTCAGTGTGTGTGTGTGTGTGTGTGTGTGTGTGTGTGTGTGTGGTTCTGGTGTTTTAGGTTACAGCCAGCCAGCTCGCCTGCTCCAGGTTGCCTCCAACTAGCCCAGATCACTTGCCTTGTCATCAGGCACCATTATATGGCTCCCTCTCAGGCTCCTTAAAGTCTGTTCCTTCAACACACACACACACACACACACACACACACACACACACACACAGCACTGTATTCAATTCAGACTGTTTACTGTTCTTTCAGAAAGGGGCAAAGCACCAGGCTGCGTCTGAGGCTTACCGCTTTCTTTTCTTTCTTTTTTTTTTTGTTGCTTTAAATCAGAATCTCGTGTTAACGTCCAGCGAGCGGCTTATAACTTTTCACCAAATCGCATTAAGCGTGTTTATCGATACAGTTTTGCTAGTGAATTATTAAAAAGGATGGCTCTGGTGATATGGCTCTGACTGAGCTTAATCACTCATTATAATCCACGGGGGATAAAATATTCACCAGCGCTCATAGAGGGACCGTCCTCGTAAAAGACCTTATCACCCCGTATCCGGGAAATCGATATTCACACTGCATCTGATAAGCAAATACGTATGAGAACAGAGAGGCTGGCTGTTTGAAATGCTGCACACGGCCTTTGGAAAATTAAAAATGATGAGTTTAAAACAAAATAAAAAGGCGAAGAAGCCGATCATCAGAAGTTAAACAGAAGATAAAGAATAAGATAAAGGAATTAAAACTATATTTATCAGCACTTTGACAGATAAGCTTTGTCTGAATCATTGTGACACTCGAGCCACAAAAAAAAAAAAAAAACATTTTAAATGCCACGAAGAGGCAATATGACGGCGTAGGAGTGTGTGTGTTATTGTGTGTGCTTTATGGTATCTATTAATATTGAGTGTAGACGTGCATGGCTGCGGAGTGCTGGATCTTATCAGCGTGGTGTAAACATATTTTGTGTGTTTTTCGTCCGCTGCGGTGGTGATAAAGAGATGGGCGACGGTCCAGCGGTGGCAGAGAGGCTCTCTCAGGTTACCGGGCTGTCCCTCAACTGCCGTCACCGCCAAATCTCCTGCAAACTTAACACCGTTTCTCACAATACTCTATTTTTCGTGCATTTTTCCTGACTGGGCTCCAATCCTGCACCTCCTATAGAATAGTATCTTATGGAGAAAACATGTTGCTGTTGAATAGATATTGACGTGACGGGCTGCAGATAAAAAAAAATATGGTGGTATCAAAATAAAAGCTGAGCAACGGCTGTAGTTGTGTGCCTGGGCGGATTAGAAATATTAGGCCCTATTACTTCCTGTTATTAATGTTAACCTTAATGTTGCGTTTGGGTTCCTCTGTAACAGTTCGCACAAGCAAACTTAACATTGTTTTATCACCTTCAGACTGCATTACTGCAAGTAGTGGTTAAATTCAATGGATTTTCATTTGCTCATTGTACGCAGCACAAATCCTAAACTGGGAAAGAAAAATATAAAAGTTTATAGGCAGATATATATATCGACAGTTAAGATGACGTCGTGTTTGGTCACTTTCTGCAAATCGCACATGCTGATTCTGCTTATTTTCAGGCCTTGTTTGAAATATGTTCATGAAAGCCATATTTCATGTAAAAGACGTCAGCTGTGAATTGTTATGGCTACTCCACCTGTTTGAGGCGTTCGGTCGGTTCTGCTGTTGCAGTGAAACTGTCTGAAACTGCAGTCGGTTTCTGTCCCTGAGCTCAAAGCTGCAATCTGCAGAGACGACGGGCTCAGACGCTGCAGAGGAGACTCTGGGGTCATGCCAAGATGATCTCCCTCTCCCTCTCTCTCTCTCTCTCTGTTCGTTTCTTCTCCTCTTCTGGTCTCGCCAGCTCTCACAGCTTACCTAAACCACATGAAGAGCCTAAGAGAGGGTGACCTCATATGGCAGCCTTCAGAGAAACTCAAGGACGTGTACGCTTAGAGATAAACCTCCTTTTTTTTTTTTTTCCTCTTGCTTTATCTAATCTTTGAAATCAGATGTTTTTGCTCTTTATTTTCTGTTCTGTTCCTCAGCTGTTAATGAGACAAAGTGTGTGAGAACGGGGAGATAGTATCAGATCAGTGGGGCATTTTATTGTTGCAACCGACGAGAAGGAGTCCAAGTACGAAAGCTGTTTGACAGGATAAATGTCTTCACTCGCTGCGGTTACTTTGGTCAGTCGGAGTTAACTCAACGTTTAGCTTCCCCCCCGACAATCAGGCCAATCTCGGCTACGTGCCGCTTTGCTTGCTAGTTGCTTTACGTTTTCGTGCGTGAGTCACCAAACCAGGTTCAGAAAATTAATGATTATGAAATAAGGGAGTTCCCATTATTTCTACATATATATGACAAAAAGGTCTGAATGAATAATCTGCAACAGTAAGTGACGCAATTGGACACATTTCACAGCATCACCGGCCGAGCGGGAGTGTAAGGAGAGCGTAAAGGTGTGTGTGTGTGTGTGTATGCAGCGGCACATATCTTATCACCAGCGCAGATTAAGCCCCTGCCTACGATAAGGTCCGACGACAAACAGGAGGACGGCAGCGAACGGAGCCCAGATAGGCGATTAGAGGGGCCCGCCGTGGCACAAGGGAGGTCGAGAGCGACGACCCCCGTTTGTATGATAACTAACCCCGCCGTCGCAGGCCGCCATTATCGCTCTGCTCCCTGGCCTTCTCATAAGTGCCGGAGGTTTGACATCTACACTAAGTTGACATGTCTCGGGCCGTATCTGCTGAAGCAAGTCTGATCACAAACTGTACTACATGAAGACGGCGCCCGAGCTCCCAGCACCTGCTGAGTCCACGTTTATCATTTTGTTATTGGTCCTGTTGTCTCTCATTCATTTTCTCACTTACAGTCACGCTTAAAGGCACAATCTGTATTTATTTATATTTAGGTGTACATGTTGTATATCATTTATATAGTTTAAATTCTCGATAAATCATAAGAGGTTCTATGTTTTCAGCCTATTTACAGAAAATGTAAATAACTTTTGTTCCTATTTAATTTTTGTTCCTTGTTTTAAAATACTGGCAAATCAATTTGGAAGTGACGGCCAATTCCAACTTTGTCTTTTAAAAGTTGGTAGTCGTGTTGCCATTGTTTATCGCTTGTACCTTTAAATGTTGTAATTATCAATCTAACAAGACGCAGTGTTTTTTAAAATAAGATATCCGAATATCTAAATAAGCCATCTGAAACCCCTGTTTGAAGAAAACATGATGCACACACTTGAACTTGAACTTGGTATCTAAAAAGTTCAAGGGTTTCTGCTACCTGGAACTGAATTTAAAGACTCAAAGCTTGCGAAATCTGCCGATTTCTGATGCAGCGACTGATTAACATTCTGAAACTATAAATGAGCGCCAGAAGAAAAAGGACACCATGAAATTAATTGTTAAAAAAGGCCATTAAATCCAAATGTGTTCAGTAAAACAGATACACTGCTCTACATTGGCCGATATATAAACATGCTGCACCAAACAAACTTGTCATTGTAGTGAAATAAGTGAAATAAGACAAATATATTTAGAATATTGTAGTTTCAAGCACTTTGAATAGAAATCTTTTAAAAGCCTTAAAGAAATCATCTGAATCTTTAGAGCACCTCCATGAAAGCTACAGTAATCGTGTTTTTATGGGTAGTAATATCTGTAGTTTGTAAATATTTCAGTTTCAATGTACTAAATTTTGACGTATATCACTGTGTACATGTTTACTACACTACACCGCTCTGCCATTTAACTAATGTAAAAGACATTAAAGTATCTGAGCAAAGGAAAAATAATTAATGATGATTTTTGCAGGAGCAGATCATTGTAATTACCATTCATTAGTGCCATCTAGTGCCCACTACCCCAATATTGGGCATTTTCCTGAACTAGTGCATCCATGCCTCCTTCACATATGTACACATTCTCATCTCCTTGCTCTCGAGGGATATCTTCCCGTGACACATTTCAAAATACTCTCTTCTCCATTCAGGTTACAGAGCTTCTTCGTTTACCGATCCCATTCATTTCCTTCTCTTTTTCCTGACCCTTTGATAGTGATAGTGAACGCATATTGCGTGTGATAGAGAGAGCATATCTTAATTGGCTGCCGTGTTATCAGCCCTGTTTGATAAGCTCCTTTGTCTTGTCCATCGTCAGATAGCCAGTGCTGATGGAAGGGAGGGCGTTATTGGGGATCACGTCATCCCGAGACTTGTTCACATTTCATCCCGTTTGTCATGTGGAAATGACTAAGCGGTGGAAAATCGAGTAAAGATCACTGCGTAGGCATGCAGGTAACACGGCTGGCACTGGCAGCTGTACTCAGTTCGCAGTGACAAAGTGATGTCTCATAGCCTCGCAGTACGATAACCATCTTCTCTGAGATTGGACCAAGACGCACCACGTTTAGGTTAAGGTGTTAAGAGATAGAAGCCACAGACAGATAATAATAACAATAATTTAAAACATTTCGCGAGCTACTTTCTCATCTGTGTTTTTGATGTGCGCCAGTGGCAGCTGAGATAAGGCACACAACACAGAACATCCCACATCCTCGTCGTACGAGTGGACGCCTACAGGTGAGAATCAGTTTGTGTCACATATAAAATCACTCACAATTTCATGGGAAATGCATAATTAAAGTGTTTGTTTCCTGGTGCAGTGATTCACAGGTATGAACATGCAATTATTAAGACATATTCTTAGAAAAAGGAAAAGAAAAGTCCCTTTAATGCACGTCAAGTTTGTTACACCTTCTATTTGTACCCCAAATCACAAAAATGTACTTTTACGCTCCTCACCAGCTTCCCCCCCACCCCACATTTTTTCTAGGGAATGAAGTCCTAGAAAGTGGTCAACAGACAAACAATGAGCAGAACTTAGACACCAGAGTCCTGTAGCTTTAATTCTGGCTACTTTGGTGCAGTTTTATACCTTAAACTATCAGAAACTGCTTTGTACCTTTATTGTCAATCATACTGTCGCACTGAACATGCTTTTAGTTGTTTTTTTAGGGGGCCAGATGACATCTAGCCAAGTTTGAAACACTTACTGTAAGTTATAATTTGGTAAATGCATCAAATGTATGTAATGTAATCAAAAAGTATGTATTTGGTCTTTTCAGTACGAAAATGTATTTCTCCTGTACCTCCTTTTGAGTGTTCGAGACAAACAAAGTTAGCTCATACAACTGCGATTTATTTTGCAGCAACCACAAAACACAATGTTTTCAGACCTCGACCTCGTGAAGAAAATGTACTACACTTGTGCATCTCTCTTTCTGTTGACTCACGTATAGTGCTTCTGAAGATTCATGGAAGAGAAATCCGTGCTACAACAACAGCAACATCAGTGTGCGACTTTAAGCAGCAGCAGGAGTAAGAAAGGAGGAAGGCGCGGGAGTGTCGCACAAGCCCTTTCCTCTTCAGGTTTAAAATGGAAACACGTAGGTGAGATGTGAAAAACAGCCTCACTTTCAGGCTCTCTGTAAAAAAAAAAAAAAGTGGCGCCACTCATTTGGATCGGACCTGTTGTCTTCCTGTGACGGCCCTGGAAGTTTCCTCACCACTCATGTGGTTGAAACAGGAAACATAAAACAGTGGCGAAGTCACTGCTGCGCATCGCTGTTCAAGAGTGACTTCATTAGGACATGTTTACCTCAACGTTACGATGAACAAAATGCTACTGAAACTACTGAGAAGTTCCAAAACACTGTCAACATTAATAATCACATGCAGGAGTCGTTTATTCAGATGAGGAGCTTCGGCTACGCTACAGCGTACGTTTACGTTAACAGAAGAGTATTAACAGTTTACCCATAGTGCCTATAAGCAGCAAGCGCTCACCTCAGACTGTTTTATTGTTTTACAACATTAAAAAAAACATAATCATCATCATAAAATATGGATTTCACATGTTTTTTTTGTAACAGCTGTGATGCAAAGTAGTAAAAACTTTAAAGTACAAGTGAGATGAAAAGTCTTAAAGAGTCATATAGTGAATAAGCTGTTTGAATCTGTTTAAATGATCTAATTAAACCATTTCTGTAGTACTTGTATTCTCCGTTACAAGTCTTTTATCTCTACTCTGTATTCGTCTTCTCATCAGTACGTAATGTTTGACCAGAGGATCAAACGCTCAGATCAGTGTGGCTGCAAGTTCAAACAGTTACATATACTTTAAATTACTGCTGGCCATTTTTTAAAGCAGGCATTTTCAGTGAAAGTTGATTGAATGCTAAATGAATGGAAACCAATGGCAGCGGTAAGAAAAAATGTAGTAAATGGGTTGCCGCAGTGGAAAATACTCAAGTACTGTACCTAAGTACATTTTGAGGTACTTGTTCTATACTTCCACTTTCTGCTGCTCGAGAAAACTATGTACTTTTAACAACAAATGACATTTCACTGCAGAATGAGTACTCTTACTTTTGATACCGAAGGTATGTTTTACTAATAACACTTCTGTACCTTTACTTCAGTATGCTATAAATACTAGTGTATTTTTACATAGTCTTACTGGTACTTTTACTTAAGTAAAGGATGTGAATACTCCTTTAAATATATAACAATAAAAGTTATTCTATTCAGTCTTCTAGCCTATATTGGTTTGCAGGTAATATTTATTTATTTTTACACCTGTACTTGTCTAACAGGCTACAAAATGTCTGCGGACCGAGTTGCTTTTAGATCATATCGACCCGTTTACTATACAGACCCACAACACCACGGTTCTGAGAAATAGGTAACTGTACAGAAGAGGGGCAGTTTGGTTAAAGTGCCCCTACTCCACCCCAGCGGGGCAACTGGGGGGCTCCCACCGCCTCTCCCTCCTTGCCTGGTTCTCCCAGAGGAGCAGCCATGGCGATGGTGATTATGTCACCACTTAGTGAACTAACTGACACTGATGGGTTTGAAATGCACTCTGCATCCCAGCGGGCCCCTGCCCCCCCCCCCTCCTCCCCTCCAGCCCCCCTCATCCCCGGGTCTGTCAGGCCCCTCTGTGCTGGTGTTGGGTTACCCCAGAGTGACGGCAAGGCCAAGTTCAACAGCACAGCCAGCCAGCGCGCTCTCTGAAGAGCCTGTTTGAAGCGGAGGGAGGTGGGGTGGAGTATGGAGGCTCTTCTGACTCACTTCTGGACCCCTTCTGATGCTCTACCCCCCCCACCACGACCTCTTCATCTCTTCTTCCTCCTCCTACAAGCCCTCGTCACCAGAGTTGGCCTTAAAGAAGTACTATGAGTTACTACTCCTTTCAAAAGTAATATTAGCAGCGTCACTGCTTTATTATTACTAATACAACTACGAACATGAGCAAAAACCTGAACATAAATGATTCATGTTCTCTCGTCTCATCTGTTTAGTGTCAGAAATATCACCTTGTTAGCTGAACGTCACTGTCTTGATTAGCATGCTAGCTAACATCAATGAAAAGCTATGATAAAAAGAGAAGAGATCAGTTCTTTCTAGATTTGTTTGATATCATTTGTACTCAGGAGAATATAGTTATAGTCCCCTAAATATCAGTGACAATCAGTAATCAGGCTCGCCAAACCTAAAGCCAAAATGAATTCTTTTAGTATCAAACACTCAGACGGCTCGAACTGTCGCTGTCAGAAGTTATTTTATGCCTTCAGGAAGCAGAAGTTGTGGTCAGCTTGAATTCACCAAATGACTCACAAACGGAAGCCGTGCCTTTTGCCATATTTTGCCATTTGTTGATAACTTTATGCTGCAGGAGCTTGTTTGGGAAATTCTTCACACTCATCACATGAATTGAAGTTGACCACAGCCACTATACAAGGGGTTAATCTTCGGTGGAAATCATTCACGTGCAAACGACTGCACAAGTTAGCGATGACCAAACTGACTGACATTTCACTAAAACTCATGCTGCATTGGAATGACTGAGGCCTGACGAAGACACTTTCCTTCCACATTGACCTGCATTCATTACACCACCCAAAACATTTTGTCTGCCTTTAACGGCTGGTTGCTCAGTTTTGCCATGTAGCCTGCAGACGTGAGGCGCTCGGACATAAAGGCCTCCACATAAGTAACTAAACAGCCTACTTTCCTTTGATCTCCTCTTTGCCCTTCACCTTTGTATCGTATAAGAATCGACGAAGAGTCCGGTAGAACAGCACCACCAATACAGACACGAACAAGGAGAAGTTTCTTCATCACATCTCTGGGGGTGAAGGGAAATGTGGATCACCTTTCTACTTAAAGTCTCACACATGGTTTTCTCAACTTGCTCACACTGGGAACGCATGCAGCTCCAAAATCAATACATTTGAGTCATTTAGAAAAGTGCAGTGTTTTTAATTTAATTAAACAGTTGCTATGATTGATTATGGACATTATCAGCTCTTTTAAACTGCCATATATTTTATTATATGTAATGTTACAGTGTTTAAAACCTCTTCACCAAAAAACACATGAAGGCCACTTCACTTAAAGCACACGACACACTTTTAAATGACCCGTTTTAAAAAAAAAAGGGACTATTGCTAAAATCCATTTGACTAATAAAGATAATTCTGACTCATGATTGGGATAATTTTAGTACATCGCTCTCCTTGTACTCTGCATTTGAACTGGGAGGTGACTGACTGAGATAAAACACTTCTGCCTGATTCTGCTAAAAGATAACTAGTCATTAACATTTAGAGAACGCTTATCTCTATAAAACTACAGACATGATGATGATGATGGTGCATCAGGCAAAAATTTTCCCTATGCGTCTCATTATGCGCACTATATATAGTGCTAGTCACAGAAAGTGTAAACCAAAAAGAGGCACGTTGGTTTTCTTGGTTTCAGTCATTAACTGATTGTTGTCCACCGAGTGCAGCTTCTGCTAATCAAAGCACAGGATGACGTGACCCGGCGTCTCATGTTATTGTCAATTTCCATTAACCATTAGAAAATTGTGACAGGCCAATTATGAAGTCAATCCACATCCTCCCCTCCCACGCCCCCCCCCCCCCCTCTTCCCCCTCTCCTCATCATGTGTTGGTATAGAGAGACATATGTGTTTAGTCTATTAAAAGAGACAGCCGGCGTGCTTTGGGGAGGTGACCCTGGGGCTGGATGACAGCTTCAGTTACACTAACACATGAGCTCTCCCCAAACCCCACCCCTAACACACACACACACACACACACACACAAAAAAGTACAAAACCGCCAACTGAGCTCTGCTGCCTCACCTCCCCAACCTCCAGCCTCGAACCCCTAACCTCCCATCTTGGTTGATCTGGCAAGGGAGCACCAGAATATATATATATGTGTGTGTGTGTGTGTGTGTGTGTGTGTGTTAGTTTCTCAGTTGCCTAACGGGGAGCAGGAGAAGGGGCTAAATTGAAAATTAAACTACTGAGTAGCCGGTTATGTCGATGGCCACGTTGATAGGCGTCAATCGCTCCCGCCTCTTCGTCCTCGTTCTCACTCTGTTGCTGATTTAATTAAGTTTAGGAAATGATAGAATAACTGCATCCACCTGTGGCGGTTCACATTGTACTAATCTCTTCATTTAGCTGGCTAACCCCCAGTCTGCAGATAGCTGCGTTCACACTGTGGCTGACCTCTCCCGCACACAACTCGCGGGGGGAACACGAGGCGATGGAAAGCTCCCCGGATCGACACGCAGAACATTTAGAAATGTTGGCTATCATCTAAACAATTAGATTACGATGGATAAAGTCAGAGTGTTGCCAAAATAGGGACGTGGTGAAATACTTCCACAAGCTTTGGTTGCACTTGGAGCAAAAAACGACTATCATTTGTGGAACTCGTAGCTGGAGCTAACAAGCTGAAAGTTGTGTTTTAGTGGGTGACCGTGCACAGAGACGTTAAAAAAAAAAATGGAGATTTGCTTTGCAAGTGACCTGCATCAACTCTAAATTCTATTACATCATCCATCAAGGGGAAACTTTCTCCTGCAAGGACAGACCGGGACGCTTGAGGCAAGTTTGGGAATTTTAGCGAAAATTGAAAAGAGACACCGAGTCTGAGATTTAAAGTGGAGAGTCTGATGTCACCCTGGGACTCCCCCATGAATAGCCTCCTGCTATAGTGCCCTCAAGCAAGGCATTAACACCTCAAACTGCTCCACTTAAGTCCCCAACTGCCAGCAGTGCAGGAGTGGAGCTGTATTGGAGGGTTTCAAGCTGCAACACTGCTGGCTTGAAACGGCAGTGAGAAGCAAATGAAAGATGTGAACTTCAATACCCAGAAATCATGTGAAGTGGCATCAGTAAAGACTCATACTAACTCACCAGGCTGGCGTGTGATGCGATTATACCAAGAGAGACAAGAGAGGCACAAGATCCAACGATGATGAGTCCACACACACACACACACACACACACACACACACACACACACACTAGTGTTTTAGGAGGCAATTTGGATTTAGCACAGACGTTTTGTCATTACCTGTGGGGGGAGAATACTCTCTGCCAACATCCCGGCCAGACACCAGAATATCATCCTAATTAGAGGCGATCAGATGCTCTTTGCTATTATAGACCTGAGATATAAGTTGATCCGACTGGTGGAGCTGATGTTGGGAAAAAAAAGGATATTAAGGAGAATATGTTTTGCCATTAAGGCTAATGTGTACAAAATTACATATGAAAATGACCGAATTGTATGAACTTTTCCGTATAATAAAATAATGTGAAAATGTAAATCTTAACAATGATGAAACTATCAGATGTTAATTTGCAGCATTGTTTAAGGTATTTGCCAAACAGAAATGTCAAATTTGCTGGTTAACATACTAACTGTGTGTCTTTGCAACGATTTGTAGATGTCATCTTGGGCTCTGGGAACTTTCTCTCTTTCCACCATTTTCTGACATTTAACATTGATAAAATTACAGATAAATCAATACTGAAAATAATCTGTTAGTTGCTTCATATAACTGCAACAAAAACTTGCTGAACTAATTTTTTTCATTCACATTTGTTTCTGAATCATTAATTTAGACAACAAATGTTGGCATATTTGCTTGATAAATGACTAGAATAGTTGTTGATCAATTCCCGTCGATCAAATAATAAATCAACTTACCCAACCCCAACAACCAATCGTCATATTTTCCCGAGGGTCTCGCAGATCCAGAGCAAGTCAATTCACCAAGTACAACAGCTTAGAACACTGGCAACATCCCTTGATGAAAAATCATAGAAATGCTTAAAAAGCTGCCCAATGAGCCATTCTTTATTGTATGTAATGCTGCTTATCATGTCATGTATGAATATTAGCCTTTTGGTTGACAACACATTACCCGCGTTAAGCCTGGAGGTTAAACCCACTGAAGTTCCCTCCGAGTTGGTGCCACAAATGACTCCCAGCATGATGGAGGGAAACAGAAAAGAGAGGAAGAAAAAAAACAGGAATGACAACAATGTGAATGAGAGAGAGAAGGGTAGTGACGGCTCCACTTTGCAGAGACATCATGCATTTCTCGGGTATTTAAGCGCGAGGGGCTCTGAGGGCTTAGCATTTCCGTGAGGCTGAGGCCTGCGTTTTGACTGGGAGAGAAGAGACCAATTAGGCCATTAATGTGAGTGCTGACGGGCGGATTACTCCCCTGGCTCGCCTGCCCCTTTAAAAAACAGGCAGTAATAACAATAAAGCCAGTAATAACCCAGCTCTTAAAGGGACAGCTGGGGCCAGGCAGGGAGTTTGTCTCGGAGCTCTCATCTCAATCATACTGTACGGTGTAACTCTCAGCGGTCTTGGCGTCGCAGCCTAATGTCCTTCACAGCTGGCTTCACATGTTCGAAGCTGCCAAACAGGCTTCTGTACACTTCCTGGGCCCTTTGTTTGAACCTGGACTTGGGACTCCGAGACTATTGTTCACTCACGTAGGAAGTTGTGCGTTTTCAATCAACAAGCGCTACCTTGAAGTTTCAAGGTAAACGGAATCCACAGATGACCGACCGCACACCCAGGACACATGCTCTCATGCACGCCCTGATATGGATACAATGCAAATTCAAACATGCACACACTGTGTCCCACTTTGGGAGTTCTAGTACATCCCTGCTGTATTCCAGTACTTCCAGGTTTACAGTTACAAGCCAAAAGTCAGGGGTAAGGGGTCAGGGCGGTGCACTTCTAACAATGATGCAGGTGCACTATTCAGCTCCAGTCATCTGCAGCACAAGGACATCCACCCCATCCCTCAATTAAGAACGCAGATCAACAAACACACACACACACACACAGATGCATGCATTCACATGCACTTGATGTCGTGACCACTCCTTGGACCCCATGTAGTTGGGGTATTCTCTTACGGAGCTGGGAATGGGAGCGAGGAATCCGAGCAGCGCTGCCGTCCTGGGGACAAAAGGCAGGGTGGCCCCGGGGCTCGGGCTAAGGAAGCTCCGGGTTCGGCCCCTGGACCTCGAGGTCCTTGAGGAGCCCCCCCCCCCCCCCCCCTTAAACAGCCAGGTGTTCCAACAGGAGGGACTTTGTGGAAGCGTCGCAGCACTCGTTGGAATGAATCAAATAAAACGAGCACAGCCTGCTGTTGGTCCAGATGCCATCAATGGTCATCCAGTTCCACTAGTTTTACAAGTAGGTTATACTACAGGGAAATACTGATTTTACCAAAAGTCCAATATTAGACCAGATATAGATATGTAGACAGAGCAGCACGACTCGAGCCTCTGGTCCAGTAGAAATCCCATGATGCATCAGATATTGGGGCTTGATTAATTAAATATTCTTGTCACATCTTTGTCTATCCTAACTAATGTTCACACTTCTTATTATGCATTTTTAATTTGCTTAAAACATGAGGAAGATGTCGAGAGTCAGTGGTAACTCCAGAGGGAAGTGTGACCGGGTGCTGGATCATTCCCACAGTCCTGTCTTACAGGTAACAAACCCACGTCCCTCACTCTGGCTGCCTTCTCCACAGGGTAAAGTTGAGGTAACATGAGTGTGTGTGGCACAAAGCTCAGTTCTTTATGTGCTGATGACTGGAGAGGACAGACGGACACAGATACAACACCTGCACCACCTGACTGATACGGCCGTCAGTACTGTGCTTTACTGTTCCCTTCCACACACACACACACACACACACACACACACACATAGTGCTGATATATAAGATCAGGGGTTAAAAGAAAAAATAGGATTTGAAGCAGCAGTCCCCAGCTGTTATTGACTTAACTTACAGTCTTATAAGCGCAGTGTCCACCGCAAAGCATTTTGGTCAAAAGTCTTTGAGTGCAGTTCGTGCAGACACCCCAAACTCCCATATATTAAAAAATAAATGATATCCGCTATATTTTAAAAGCCCAGACTTCCTTCTCTCTGGTTCCAGGAAAACATATATCACAGCCGGTGTCCAGGGCCAGAACCAACAGCGTCTGTTTGCCCGTCTGGGCCAGCCTGGACCCCACGCCCAGGTCAAAGGTCAAACAATCAGCCCTCATCTGCCCCCTGTCTCTCTCTGAGTTTTTCCTTTGTTTTGTTAAACAACAAAAATGTTTTACTGCTTGTCTTTTTCTCATTTCAAATCTGTAACCTTCCTAAAGAAAAAAAAGACTAATTTTATTAAGACAGTCCACTCAGATATGTGCCTGTGAAATAAAAAGACTCTCAGAAGTACCCTTGTGTCTTTTAATCTGGGTAGTTTGGCACTTTTCTTACATCTGTATACATAGGACAGTACAGCACCAAAAACAAAGCACAATTTTCGGGTATTACCCAACCTGCGAGTCAGGACCTTCCGAGGGATAGCGAGATAACTCGGAGGGGTCACGTTACGATTAACAAGGGACGGAATGACGAAGGGGGAAAATATAGTTTCTGATAGCATCACTTCTTCAAGCCTTTAACAGAAAACAAACCCTGAAGCGAGACAACAACGCCAGCATTGGATAATTCTGCAAAAACCCTGAATTACGTTCAGTTACATTTTGTTTTTTCTTTTAAAGCCCAATACCAGTACGGTACGCTGTATGGTGAGGTTAAGGTCAGGGACAGGTCGTGAAATCTTGAGGTGAGTATTCATCCAATACGAACATAAATCCCAAGAATCTGAGCTGCACAAAACTCAAATGAAAAGCCGACTAATGACTCAGACACACCTGCAGCTTGTGACGAGAGGTTGAGAGCAGATACTACTTCAAATTAAAAGGGACTCAAAAAAGGTTGGAACTAGCTTCAGCATGTTGGACACCTTTTGCCAAGAAGTCGTTCTTATGTTGTACGTCGTCTGGATGATACGGAGTTTTCTAAACCCGTCAAAAAGGGTTAAACCGGCCAAATTCAGTCCAGTTCATGTGATAAATAAGATAAACCTTCAGTGTCATCTTTGTAACCTGAGCAAGGGTCCTCGTGCCCCCTGGTTTTCTGTACTGTACGTCTGGCACGGGACAAATCCCCGATTCCAGTTTGAAAACACAGACTCTATAACCCCCTAAACTCCAGTTTCTACCCCTGTCCTTAAAAATGCACCAGGCCACGGTCCCCTGTAGCCGACAGTCATGGCTCCTCAGCTAACACCTGGCTCTGCTAGCGTGTCATATCGCGGCTAATCGTATTAGGCTAATCACTCCCAGATCAGCACATCCACGCCGACCCCGGCACGACCCTGTGACCCGGCCAGGGAACCCTCATGCGGGATCAAACCGTGAACTTATCTCCCCAAAAACCAGACCCCACCCTCACTGTTGCTTAGAGGGACACGGGGGGAGGATAGGAGGGTGTACGGATATGACTAGATTCCTGTGGGAGGAATGAAAATGACTGTTATTTTATGAACTGATGGCAATTTGGTTGAACCCTTTCCTGCAAAAGTGTGTGTGTGTGTGTGGGGGGGGGGGGGGTCTATGAACCAGAGGGTCACATAATGATTCGATGACTGATCACTGAAGATTAAGACAAATTATCCAAATAAGAATAATTACGCTGCCAGGTTATTATTTAAATTACGAACTTGGAAAGAAATCTTATCACGCTGGCGTCTGTGTGGGTCTGTAACCCGAAAGAATTTGAGAAACCCTGCTGTCTTTTCTCTCTTTCTCCTCACCTCACCTCGCTGCCTTCCTCATTTTCTCTCTCTGTCATCTGTCAGGCAGCTCAGTTATTGGCACTCTCACCACCTGCTCAGGACCCGCTGGATTTCTCTCCTGCAAAAGAGCTTTGCACTGTGCCACTGCCAAGGTTGCTCACATCTGCCAGGCTATTTCCTTCTCACAGCTCTCCCTCCCACACTTGCTTTTTTCCTCCCATCTCCACATCTCTGCATACTTTGTGCCTTTAATCAACCTCTCCACTCTGTACTCGATTTATCTGCATCTTTCAGTCTTCACTTTATCTATCACTTCCATTTTTTTTGGCTTTTCAGCTCGAGCTGCAGTTTCCTGACAACTACTCCATCACGGCTAGATGTGTGAGGAAGACGAGGCTTTGCCAACAGGAAGCGGCTGTCCAGTCCTTGATGTTTCATGTGCTGTTTGACATCCACAATTAAAAAATAAAAATCGAAAATTGCTAAATTCTTAAATGTCATGAATTATTGTACATAATTATTGTTATAACTATAAAAATGTAGTCTATAAAATATCAGAAAATTGTGAAAAACATCCATCATGAGCTTCTACAGTCCAAGAGGACATCTTCAAATGTCCAAAGAGATTCAATTTACTATCACAAAAGACAGAGAAACGTTTGGCATCTTTGCTTAAAATACGACTTAAATGATTCATTGATGGTCAAAACAGTTGCTGACTAGTTTTCTGTCAATCAGCTAATAATGAACCAACCGGTTGTTTCAGCTGTAATTTATTTATTTCCATAAAATGCCATTTTCAATCAGACATAATATAGTGTAAATATATAGTTTAAATATTGCACTTTTTTTGTTTGGCTTCTGTTTTTCAAATTATTAACTCTGATTTAACCACTGAACTAATAAACATCCAGGCATCAAACGAACACTCTGCAGCAGTCAGCTGATTTTGGCCGTCTGTGCCACCGCACTGTGTGGACACATCCTGCCAAGCCAAACACAACACAGGCCGCGACCAGCCAGAGCCTTCATTCATTTAGGACCCCAATGCACCGCCGTGGCCCCCGCCGCCTCCCTCTTCTCCTCTCTCTCCTCCCTCTTTTTCGCTGTCGCTCACTATCCCAGTGTGCGAGGAGGGGAGCGGTGGGGAGGGGGTCAGGCGGAGGTTACTCAAATACGGTGAGCTTAGCCTCTCCACACTGTCCATTAACTATCAAAACATGTGTGAGCGCTGGCCAGGATGAGAGCGCCCTGCTCTGGCTGCCATTGTTTTTCTGCCTGTGTTAACTTTTTATTTTAAGCTTTATTTATACAGGGAAAGTTGAGCGAGCAACATGTACTTTTCCAGCAACGGCCTCATATTCATGACAGGTCTGTATATACAGGACACCGTCAACACAACTGGGCAGCTTTACTGGGCTTTGACATTTAAGAAGCCAAGCTGCGATAACTTGAATATTTATTTTTAAGTATTTTGTCAGGTCACCTAAATCACATCATTAGTGTGTTGAAATAGTATTAGTTGCCCTCATACATGGAGGTGAATGGAGCTTCTTTGTGTCGTGCAGAGCATTTAAAATGAAATAATTTCCTGGTGACACTACAGACATTGTGGACCTTCCTGGATACATTTCACATATTTACATACAATATTTACAAACGGACTGCACTTACATGGAACTTTTCTACCTCCCTGTCATGTGAGGTGCAGGCCTGCCTGTCGGGAGCTTTTTTGCCGTTCAGTGTCTTGCTCAAGGACATGTGGACAGGAGGAGCCGGGGATGTCCTCTGTGATATCATTATTGGTTGCTACAAGGTGGATTTCCCGTGTTTTCCCCGAGTTTTTATTTAGTTTTTGCCTTTATTTGATGATGATAGCAGAGATACAGGCAGGGAATGCTGGGAGAGCGTGACGTACGACATGCGACCAATGTGTCACCAGTCCCGGTGAGAATCAAACCGGGGACATTGTGGTTATATGATATGCATCTTAACATGGCATCCAGTAGCCAAGGGGTTATGTTTTAAGTTTAAATTGAGTTTTAAATTAAGCTGGGTTATGTTCAGTTCAGCTCAGTCAAGTTCAGTTAAATGAAATAGAAACTACGTGATATTCAACTCAACTCATCCTTTAAAAATGTAATTTCATGACTTTTTACACAAACTATCAGCTCTGTAGTGTTGCTACCTTTATCCCACAGCTGACGATTGTGGCCTCTTTAGAGCTCCCATATCTATCTGTTCCTTGAGTCCACTTAATGATGAAGAAGACCGGGCTGGCGGTCCAGTCACCGACCCCTCCTGGCTACATGTCGAAGGGTCCGGGGTTTGTGCTCATAATGGCCGATGCCAGGCAGGTAGATAGAAAAGCGCTGTGTAAGTGCAGTCCATTCAATTTTCACTATTAGTCTTTTGGATTTAAATCTGCAGCCTACTTTTCATCAGCCTGGTTTATTAGACGCTATTACGTCCAAACTCAAACTATCACAGATTCTTAAACAGACAATGCAGAATTTGATCCCTGCTGCTACTTTAACCGAGTCTTGTGGTACGGAGGAACTGTGGGCTGTGTGAAGAGATAAAAGGAGTATATACTCATGGAGATGTATACGCTTATCGGCATCCTCAGACCCTCAACCCCAACGGCCATAACACTAAACGTGGCAAATGGCAGCCATTTGTCTCCATGAGTGAACTCATGGAGAACTACAGACGGTGGGTACTGACAGGTTTATATTGGTAATATTCTGTCATTCCTTTGACTGCATTAACGTTTTCAACACCAGACTTTTAAATCTTTTTTATGAACGGCATAAAATGTCAAATCTGGCCTAATACATCTCCACATGAGCCCTCTAAAGTTCCTTTTCCCTGTGTGCAGACAGACATGCCGTGCTCCCTGCGCTGTCCCCACTTCCGATCTCTAATGTTTTTCAGTCATAATAAATCTGGCCCTGACTTTCTAAAGCAAACAATGCTGTGGGGACTGAGTCCTCCAATAACACTTTGTCAGTTCCAATCAGGCCTGAAATATGACTCAACTGTCTGTGCCTCCCCCTGCTCAAAGTCCTCCCCTCCACCCCCATTTCCTCTCTCTGGCTCTTTCTCCCTCTGCTATCCTTTCCTTAGGCCTTGCAATCTCTTGCACTTCTTTCCTGACCCGTCCAACAGTCTTTCTCCCGATACAAGTATTTATATCTGCAGCCAGACAGAGCCAGAAGTATGTGGCCACCGAAAAAGTGCACTTCTCATTCTGAAACCATAGGCATTAATATGCTGCTACAGCAGCCTGCAGTCTTTCAGGAAGGCTTTCCACTAGATTTGGGAACCTGGCTGCAGATTCGCTCCCAGAGGTTCAAAGCGCCAGTCAAGTTCCTCCAAACCTTAATAAAACATAACTTTATGGATCTTACTTTATACTCTCCTGTTAAAACAGGAAATGACCCATCCATGTGATTATGCGATGGTGTTAGTTAGTGGTTAGATACCAAGATAAACATTTATTGTCGTAACTGAACTTCTTCTAGCATTTTTGGAAGTTTCCAAATGCAGCCCAGGAAAACCAAGATATATATATATATACACAGACCTGCTTGGTCTATATATATAGTGTAAATCTATATATATATAGTGTAAATCAAAGTGTATCAAATTTCATTGAATTTTATCAGGATTCAAGGCATTTCAGACAAAAAAAATCAAGCTTTCTTGAATGCTTCTTGGATTTTTTGATATCCGATAGCTCTCCAATCCAACCGAGATGCATGAAATTGGGAAGAAATAACAATTGTAATGTGGGCCCATAGTATGCCTTCGAAATAAGACTTCCCTTAATTGGAACTATGGGGTTGGGCCCAAACCATGACAACCAGTCCCTCACCAAAGGCAAACAAAAGCATGTGTCCACACTCTCTTGGCCATATAGTGTACTATTTTGCATTTACTATCCCTTGAAGTGATCTGCAGCAGAGTTCCTCTCTATTGGCTGGTGAAGAAAAAAAAAATCTTCCTGGTTGTAAATTTCAATTGCCTTGAACCCTTCTACCTTTGTAGCTACGGTTGAACGAGGTGACCCCGTATATTTATTTGTTGCGCTTTCTCTTTAGCGCGTTAGCCTAAGGCCATGTTAATCTGAGCTGCCACCCCCCCTCGAGCCCGGCCCCTCCATCCCACACGGAGAATGAGGGAAGCCATCAGTAGCGATGCCCGGCCGACCACAGAGCGAGCATGTTCTCTTCACGCATGATTAACGCTGTTGAGAACGGGGGATAGACCACCTCAAAGAGAGAACTGCCCCGACTTCAAAGTCTCGCCACTGAGAAAGAGACTCTGTCCCTGTGTGTGCACCCCCCCCCCCCCCCACACACACACACCCTTAAAACTTAATATAACATGGCCTCAACTACCCTTGTAAACACACATGCACACACACACACACACGCTCATACACGGAAATGTGCAGAGTGCTTCAGGGAGGGTTTTAACTGGTATTATTGGTGAATGATTGACTGGTGGTGACGGACTGCAACCCGGGCTCCTTTCTACAATTTCAGTGATACAATGTTAGTATCAGCTTGTGTCATTGCTTTCATGGACTGTCTAAGCTTCCTGATCAAACGTATTGTCTGTTTGCATAACAAGATTTGACCGATGTAGAGTTACATCTGATAATTCAAAAAGGAAAAGTGAACGCAGGACGACTCAGTAGCCCCTCGTCATCCTGCTGCTTGGTCTGAGCAGAACAGCGACAGGCAGCAAGCACACATGAATCAGCCAGAACCGTCATATGAGAAATTCAGAGCACACAAAAGGCCCTGGTCCGGCTTTAACTCCCGCAGCTACCAAGTTAAAGCTGTGTGAGGAAACTTTACACACTGGTGGCAGTGAGAGTTACAGACAAAAAGATGAATGAAAGTTTGACTACAAGGTTTATAACCGAGTGAAGTATCTTAGTAGCGGCCATTATGAAGATGGTCATCTTCTCTAATAGGCCAGGACAATTACCCTATGCCACGCTTCACTGTTGATAGATGTCACGTGACACAACACCTTTGAGTAATGGTGCAGAGGGATGTTGGCTCATAGCAGTCTGAAATCTGAACTTGCTCGCCACAGAGTAAACTATAAAGTGTTTATCACGTACGGAGTAAGTAATAAATGAACGAGTGAGTAATTGCGGACGCTGATTTCCATTTATCCAGTGTATTCTAATACAAAGATTCTGAAAGTAGATGTGTTTTCCATAAATAATAAAACTGAGTGAAAGAGTAAGCGTTTGATTAATCAATCGCTGCTATTTTTTATGTACTAGATAGAAGTATTTTTACATAAAATCATCAGCAGGTTAGGTTTCAGTGCACACGGCATCACGCGCTCGACTTGTCTTTGTCTCTTTTCACGGTGGTGTGGCGAGGAAAGGAGAGGTCAACTCACATTTCCTAGAAAGCTTTAACCGGCGAGGTGTGTGAGCTTGTGTGTGTGTGAGCTTGTGTGTGTGTGTGTGTGTGTGTGTGTTCAGCATGAATGTGGAATTTGGCTCGAGGCGAAACGACTGACGGTGCTCTCGCTTTAACCCCCCCCCCTCTAATAGAAACACAGAGGGAAAGAGGAAGAGTGTTACATCTTTACCTGACAGATGAAAGCCGTCATAATACACCATTCATGGCACTATTTGAATAAATAAACAGAAAGGGCTTCTGTATGTGGTACATTGCGTGAGTTTGTGCCCTGTCATGGGCCTCTATCCAAACACAACTTCAGTTACTTACAATTTTCTGTTAAGCTTGTGGGATTATTTCTGGATGTTCAGGTCAGACACGTAATACATCCTTCAATTTTCCTCCAAGTAGAAAAGGTCAAAGTTTGAGTGGTTTATCATGAGAAATAAGTTTTTGTATCATATTATACTAAATACTTTAGGAAGCCTGTAATGTGTCGCAGAGGGAGGTTGTGTCGAAACTGTCTGTCCATCTGTTTTTAGAGTATGATGTATATTTCTGGCCACGCTGCAGCATTTTCATATAGGGTTTTCAGTAAGGCAGCACTACAGCCGACTAACTCTCCCAGCACAGCACTTTCCTTGCTGCTGCCGTCGCCCCCCCCCCCCCCTCTCCCTCCTCCAGCTGTCTTTTGACATATAAGCTAAACATTCACACACAACCAATCAGATTTGAGCACCACGTTTCCTGGATTATGACTCTCCACCCAGTTCTGGCAGAGAGGATGGTGCTTACATAACCCCTGACCCCTCTAATGCATTAATTGAGGGGGGGGGGGGGGTATGTGCGGGTCCATTTATTGTGATGGAGAGTGTTGGTAATTGCCCAGTGACCCAAATGTTCTTTTTCATTGGTCGCCCTCTCGTGCCACCAAGACCCTGACCTTCTGCTTCCAAAGCGGCGGCCGTATTGTGTGTCGTCGCCCCCCCCCCCCTACATGGAGGTGCTGAAAAAGCTGAGACAAATAGTTTGGGACAAAAGCTGCCGATTTCATGCAGCTGACCTTTACATTTGAATTGATCATTTTCTTGATTTTGACTTTGTAAAGTTGTGCTGTTAAGACACAAAAAATGAATAAAGTTTTCAGGTATTTGTCGGTCGATAACAACTAATATTTAAAAATTTGAATGTTTTCATGCCAAAATATTACACACCATTTAGACTAGAGCCTGCCTGATACTATTATTGATATTTGATCCCAAAATATCTGCTGGTATTCATTCATCCGAAATACACCTACATTTTCCCTTAAATTAGTTTTAATAAATTAAAATTTACATTAATTTAGACCAAATCTTTGACCAAAACATTCCATCAAAGCCAGGATAATAAAGTTTGAGACATTATGAAAAGCGTATACATTGATTGGATTGACTGACTCTAAAATATTCCACTAATTGCTCTTTTAACTGTTTTATCACCGACCTTGTGTTTCAC
The DNA here is from genome assembly GCF_043641665.1 of Enoplosus armatus. Lineage (NCBI taxonomy): Eukaryota > Metazoa > Chordata > Actinopteri > Centrarchiformes > Enoplosidae > Enoplosus > Enoplosus armatus. The sequence continues at coordinate 2,837,790 of NC_092201.1, read as the reverse complement.
CCACAAATGTTGCTTTAGCATTTTGAAATATCTGCGTATCTGAGCCCTGCAGACTTTCCTTGACAGGAGCCTGATAATAACATTTCAGTGGGAATTCACTGGAATCGTTCACTTGTCTTTGTTTTTTTTTTCATAATGGTTAAGAAAAACTTCTATCTGCAGCTTTAATCCAAACTGATCAGTATCCAGAATCATCCGTCTGAACCCCGCAGAGGTCATAAGCTTGTCTGGGCAGACATTTTCCATTTCATCTCCAGTCTAAATTTGAACATGCCGGTTGTTTTTGTTTGTCTGCCGCAGGCGTACACACACCAGGCCGTCGTGCTGCTGCCTGCGTGGGGATGTTTATGAGTTATGGTGAGAGCAGAAAACATGTGTCAATATTGATTATCATTACCGAGTCCCAGAGAGCCTGTCGATCAGTTAGCCGTCTGCCTCCTTCCAGGTTCAGACATAGCAATAACAAACCTCCAAGAGGAGGAACTCAACCTTGCTAATTAATGACGGCTTTATTTTCCTTTGCACGGCAAAGACGTGCAAACCACCACACACACACACACACACACACACACACACACACACACACACACACACACACACACACACACACACGTACATGCAAGTGTGATACTATCAAAATAGTGAAAAAAGGCACAATAGAAAGAAGAAGAAGGAGAATTATTAAAGAGTTCTTTTGGCGTCGAACATTTTAACTGCAAAGATGTGGAGTCATCAACACACACACACACACACACACACACACACTTACATCACTTACTACACAGTCACTCAATCCTATTATGAGAGTTGGCAGAGTGGTCCCGTGTGGCCTACTCTTGAGGACAGCCCCCATGGGATCCAAAATGCATTAAGAAATTAATGTTCACCCTGGGATCCTTCCAAAACCCCAGACTTAACCTGTGGCTGTGTGTGTGTGTGTGTGTGTGTGTGTGTGTGTGTGTGTGTGTGTGTGTGTGTGTGTGTGTGTGTGTGTGTGTGTGAATAGAAAATGGGAGTCCAAATGAGTCAGGAGGTTGACCATCGAGGTCAGTAATTGATAGGCCCTCTTTTCGATCCCCCCACTTGGCGCCTTCTGTTGGCCAAAGACAACTGGCCTTAAATAGCAATCTAAAGCAAACACTCCTCGTTATTATGGCTCCTTCTCAAGTCAGAAATCTGTCATAAAAACGCTCTGCTGGAGCACATTTAGGCTTTATGTGCCTCCAAATCCGGATATACAAAAAGGATTGCTGCGCAGCAACAATAACAATAACAACAGAACACAGTATGCCCGGTCCAACAACAGGAAGCTGACTTTCAGATATGATCTCTGGATTCTGGTTTGTTGCAGTCAAAGTGGCAGCACTAATAATAATGGGTGGCAGTAATTTTTTTTTCTTTTAGGGAGAGAAATTGGATTGATTGCGTTGTGTTTTTGTTGGCTGCTCAGCTGGGAATTTATGGGGTCACTGATTGTAGTTAATGGATATTTTTGAGAAAATAATAGCCGTGTTTCTTGGCACGGGAAAGGAAGTGAGGCCGTGTTTCATTTTTGTCTTTTTCAAAATGTGTTTACATCATAATAGACTTCAAACGTCTCACAGATTTAGTGCTCCTTACTTTTGATGACATGCTGTAGTTGCATACTTAGCATAAAACCTTGACCGCTGGACGTTTGAAACCCTAATATTTGTGCGACACTGTCACTGATTTTTAATTGATGTTTTAACATTTTAAGACTCAAACATACATATAACAATAACATCTGAAGTGCATTCAAACATTTTCAAAGACCATCGCTGAACAAAGACATAAACACAGCTTCCTTTCAGAGAGTCCACACAGACTCTCTTCTACATCCCGATATTAATCATATCTCACATTAAAGCACGTGTTTTTTCTGGCCCTGCTACACAATCTGAGGCGGCCTTTATAGCAGAGAGCCTGCAGGAGGCCGCAGGTAAGTCAACACAACTTACTGACCGGGGCTTGTACTGCTTTCTCCTTTAATCTGCATCTTAATGCGCTTAATAGCTAACGTACACAAACGCACACACGTATTTGCACAAACATCTGCGTACACGTTTGGACGCTCCCACAAGGAAGCCAAAGCCGCCTCAGAGGCGACTGTTGCCCGACTACACCACCATCACCATGTTTGTCTTGGTTTTTGTGTTATATTTGTGCAGTGCAGTGAGTTTAAATGGTAAATGGCTGCATTTTTATGAGCACATTCATCCAAAGCGCTTCACCATTTGCCTCACACACGTTCACACTTGGATGGCAGCAAGCTAACGAACCGCCAACCCTGCGATTGGTGGACGACCTGCTCTAACTCGAAACCCATCACGTGGTGGAGCGTTTGTTTGCATCAACTACATTGATCCAAATGTTGCTGGTTGTAAAGTGAGTTTCTGAATTCTTTCTGAATATTCTCCTCACAAACCCTAAATCTCTTTTTCCAAATGTGTTCGTCAGGTGTGAGTTCCCCAAACTCTCTCTCTCGTCCCCCAAATTCAATTCCTCAAGTGCTACTTATCATTACTTTGTGTCTACATGTCAAATCTATTGCTTATATGTTGTTTATTCTATAAAATGTCTAAACCCCAAAGATATTCAATTTCAAAAAGGAGCAAATCAAATTTGAGTCCCTGAAACTAGCAAATGTTTCAGTGTGGCCTTGTGTATCCGGCCTAAAGTCCGTGTTTGGAACTTTAACGATGGTGGTGGACGTTCAGTTAAGCTCCTGGACTTCTTTAAAAACCCACGTTACAGCTGTTTCACAATGCAGGCGAGACCTGCGTGCACGCCGCCGCTTCTCAGAGCAAGACGGCCGACTGAGCGTCAGAAGTCGCTCGTGTGAACGTGAATGTGAGCTTTCAGAATTGGACTGCTGCGTGTTTGTGTGTCTTCCTATTGACTCAGTCCTGACTGAAGGGAGGAGGAACGCTTGTTCATATATTAAGAGTTAATTCTCTTGCATGTGGTCAAACTGTGAAATTCAAGCAGAAGAATTATATTTGCAAGACAAAACTTTGTAGCTTGGACTGCTTCTGTGTGTGTGTGTGTGTGTGTGTGTGTGTGTGTGTGTGTGTGTGTGTGTGTGTGTGTGTGTGGCCATATTTTCCCCTCTCTGCGGTCTGTTCATATTCTAATCAGTATGTTTCCTGCTTGCATTGATCAGGGCCTGATAACCACCACTCCTACATGGTGTCTCCTCAGCAGATGCAAGAGACAGATAGAGGGCCGAAAGAAAGAAACCAAATGAGAAAGTACAAGGCTGCACAGGATGAGAGAATATATCTCTGAAACACACGCTTCTGTTGTACAAATGCTTTTCACATCTCGGATTCAAACTGTTTTTTGAGCAAAATGTGGTAATAGTTGCATTGTGCATGTCTCTGATCCAACATATGTTAAGGTAAGTGAACAAATATCAGATACGACGCAGGTTACTTCCTGATCTCAGCAGCACAAAAACAAAAGCCAATCTTCCTTTTTTAAAAATGTGTATTTTTGAAAGTAAAACATATAAAAAAATATTTCCCCCCACTATTAAAGTAAGAGTTAGTTGCAGTACTGTGTTGATTGTCTAAGCGCCGTTTCAAAGACAAGATATGAGTAAAACTCTGAAAACAAAGTACAGTTTTGTACATATTTTTGCCCTGAAAATGGTCAGATTTAAAAACAGTGACTAGCAGCGCAAAATGTCTGCGACTCTGATCTAAACAACCTGCGACTTTTTTCGACTGTGAAATCACCCTCAGAAACTCCGGGACAAAACGTCTAAATCAAGAACATGGAAACAATATTGCGACGACGGGGGAACAGGAACCCTGACAGCTGGAGTCTCGGCTGGGTTTCTGAAAAGGAAATAGAAAGTCAAAGAGCTTCAGCCCTTATCTGTTCAGAGCTCGCTGCTGTGGGGCTTCGTATGTATGTATGCTCATGTGAAGCCATTACATGGGGAGCAAGCACGCTAACATCTCTGCTGTACCAGAACGACCGACTATGTAATACTCCACACCTCTTCCTGTTTCCTATCGATTTCAATCAGTTTAGGCTAACATGCATCCCACACCTCCACAATCACATCTGCGCTGTGTACATACGGCTACATGCGTTTTATTAGAATGCATATTGGATCCACACAGGAGTCCCACCAGCAGTGCACACAGCTATTGCACCACACTGGTTATAATTTAATGAATCCAAACAGAACAGGTGATAAAAAAAAAAAAAGCAATAGCAAGTCTGCTCTCTTATTATAATGCTTTGTAGTTCGCCCATTTTAAAAACGGTGCTTATGAATGGTAATTTAACTTTCAAAAGAGCAGGCACAAAACTAACAAACCTGACTTCAGTGAGAGCCAGTTGAACGTGTTTGCACCACGTATTTTCATGCTGCCGTGTATTTTCTGCCTTTCTGACTGATTACTGCGTGAGTCAAGGTTTGCATTTCCGTGCCACCTCGTGTGACTTATCAAACAAAAATGTTAAAGATATTCACACTTTTATGTATCACTTTACAGTTGGAATAAAATAAATGTAAAGTGTGTTTACATTTGCATTTGAATTTTTTTCTCCCCCCCCCTTTTTTTCTTTTCTTTGGGGCGCACCTTCAATATTCGATTTCTTTTCAAGTGTAGTCACCTATTTCCTATCTTGGTAATACATTTTCCACATCTGTAAAGTTTATTTTTGTAACTTTATTGGTTTCCCCCGGTGAGTCAGGTAGGGGAAGGGAAGTCATTACAGCTTAGTCCTCCAGCCTGCCTGCCTCCATCTACACAGCCAGGAGAAAAGTACAGAATGTCGACAGCTATCTCTCATATTTCATCAGGACGCTGTCTTCTCTGGAGACTCCATTTGTGTAGTAAACATCTTAAAAGGTTCCCTTGGCTCCCCTCTCCCTTTCTTCTCCTGCTATTTATTTATTTATTCTTTCTCTCTTTTTTTTTTTTTTCAGATTCAGTTCGTCTTATTTTTTAAACTGCTTGACTCCTAAAATACAGATATCACAGTTGGGCCCCATGAGTTTTTGAAAAATGAGCATATTACTTCCTACATCTCCCTTTCCTTATTTTTTTGTCACAATAAATATTTCCATTTATATGCAAATTATTATCTACTGACCAAGAATGGATAAAAACTCGTCTTGTTTTCATTGTGGTGTGCAGAGCATGTGAGTGTGAAGGCGGGAAGTGTCGGGAGCTGGGAGAGCAGAGAGAGAGCAGCTCCTCATTTAAAGAGTAAATAATCTCCCATTGCATTCTATTATTTATACCCC